>NW_024037436.1:1879705-1911150 GCF_015832195.1 Motacilla alba alba
GGGATTTGGGGGGTCCTGGGGGGGGGTTTGGGGAGCTCCGGAGGCATTTGGGGCGGTCCTGGGAGGATCTGGGGGCTCCTGGGGGGATTTGGGGCAGTTTTGGGGGGATTTGGGGGGGATTTGGGGGGGATTTGAGGGGATTTGGGGGAGTTTTGGGGGGATTTGGGGGGGATTTGGGGGGGATTTGAGGGCATTTGGGGGAGTTTTGGGGGGATTTGTCGGGTCCTGGAGGGATTTGGGGGGTCCTGGGGGGATTCTGGGGGGATTTGGGGGAGTGTTGGGGGGGATTTTGGGGGTCCTGGGGGATTTGGGGGTGTCCCCAATGTGTCCGTGTCCCCTGTGTCACCCCCCCTGTCCCCTGTGTCCC
The DNA here is from genome assembly GCF_015832195.1 of Motacilla alba alba. Classification (NCBI taxonomy): domain Eukaryota; kingdom Metazoa; phylum Chordata; class Aves; order Passeriformes; family Motacillidae; genus Motacilla; species Motacilla alba. The sequence continues at coordinate 1,880,073 of NW_024037436.1, forward strand.
CCCGGTGTCCCCGTGTCCTCCGCTGTCCCCTGTGTCACCCGGTGTCCCCCCTGTCCCCGGTGTCACCCAGTATCCCCCCTGTCCCCGGTGTCCCTCCCTGTCCCCGGTGTCACCCCGGTGTCCCCTGTCCCCGGTGTCACCCCGGTATCCCCCCCTGTCCCCGGTGTCCCCCCGGTGTCCCGATGTCCCCCCCTGTCCCCGGTGTCACCCTGGTGTCCCCTGTCCCCTGTGGCCCCCCGGTGTCCCCCCCTGTCCCCGGTGTCCCCGTGTCCCCCCTGTCCCCGGTGTCCCGGTGCCCCTCCCGTCCCCAGTATCACCCTGGTGTCCCCTGTCCCCTGTGTCCCCTCGGTGTCCCCGTGTCCCCCCCCGTCCCCGGTGTCACCCTGGTGTCCCCTGTCCCCTGTGTCCCCTCGGTGTCCCTGTGTCCCCCCCTGTCCCCGGTGTCCCCCCGGTGTCCCCCCCCCCCGTCCCCGGTGTCACCCGGTGCCCCCCCCATCCCCTGTGTCACCCGGTGTCCCCCCCTGTCCCCTGTGTCCCCCCCTGTCCCTGGTGTCACCCGGTGTCCCCCCCTGTCCCCGGTGTCCCCCCGGTGTCCCCCCGGTGTCCCCCCCTGTCCCCGGTGTCACCTGGTGTCCCCTGGTGTCACCCGGTGTCCCCGTGTCCCCAGGGCTCGGGGCTGCGTCTCCATTACGTCACCCGGGGTCCCCCCGGTGCCCCCCTGATGCTGCTGCTGCACGGCTTCCCCCAGAACTGGTCAGTGTCCCCAAGGGTCCCCAGGTGTCCCCAGTTGTCCCCAGGTGTCCCCCGGGTGTCCCCATGTCCCCCATGTTCCTGTCCCCGTGTCCCCCAGGTGTCCCCAAGGTGTCCCTAAGGTGTCCCCAAGTGTCCCTAGGTGTCCCCAAATGTCCCCAGTTGTCCCCAGGTGTCCCCCAGGTGTCCCCCAAGTGTCCCCGGTGTCCCCAAAATGTCATCAAGTGTCCCCAAGTGTCCCCCAGGTGTCCCTATGCTGCCACCACTGTCCCGGGTGTCCCCCAGGTATCCCCAAAGTGTCCCCATGCCCCTTAGGTGTCCCCCAGGTGTCCCCAAGTGTCCCCGGTGTCCCCATGCCCCCATGCTCCTGTCCCCGCGGTGCCACCGCTGTCCCCAGCTGTCCCCATGCCCCCCCCTGCTCCTGTCCCCGCCGTGCCACCGCTGTCCCCGGTGTCCCTATACCCACCCCGCTCCTGTCCCCGCGGTGCCACCGCTGTCCCCATGCCCCCCCGCTCCTGTCCCCGCGGTGCCACCGCTGTCCCCCGTGTCCCCAAGTGTCCCCAGCTGTCCCTATGCCCCCCCCAGCTCCTGTCCCCGCGGTGCCACCGCTGTCCCCATACCCCCCCCTGCTCCTGTCCCCGCCGTGCCACCGCTGTCCCCGATGTCCCCATGCCTCCCATGCTCCTGTCCCCGCGGTGCCACCGCTGTCCCCCCGGTGTCCCCATGCCCCCCCCTGCTCCTGTCCCCGCGGTGCCACCGCTGTCCCCGCTGTCCCCGGTGTCCCCAGCTGTCCCCATGCCCCCCCCTGCTCCTGTCCCCGCCGTGCCACCGCTGTCCCCGGTGTCCCCATGCCCCCCCTGCTCCTGTCCCCGCTGTCCCCGGTGTCCCCATGCCACCCCCCCCCGCTCCTGTCCCCGCCGTGCCACCGCTGTCCCCGCTGTCCCCGGTGTCCCCAGCTGTCCCCATGCCCCCCCCCTGCTCCTGTCCCCGCCGTGCCACCGCTGTCCCCCCAGTGTCCCCATACCCCCCCTGCTCCTGTCCCCGCGGTGCCCCAAGTGTCCCCAGCTGTCCCCATGCCCCCATGCTCCTGTCCCCGCTGTGCCACCGCTGTCCCCCCCTGTGTCCCCCGGTGTCCCCAGGTGTCCCCATACCCACCTTCCTCCTGTCCCCGCGGTGCCACCGCTGTCCCCAGTGTCCCCGGTGTCCCCAGGTGTCCCCATGCCCCCCCACTCCTGTCCTCGCGGTGCCACCGCTGTCCCCGCGGTGTCCCCAGGTTCTGCTGGCGTCACCTGCTGCGGGAGTTCAGTCCCCGCTTCCGGGTGGTGGCCCTGGACCTGCGCGGCTGCGGGGCCTCGGAGAAGCCCCCGGGGAGGGACAGCTACGGCCTGGAGCTGCTCCTTGGGGACATCTGCGACGTCATCGAGGCCTTGGGGACACCGGCGGGGGCGCCGCGCTGCGTCCTGGTGGGACACGACTGGGGAGGGGTCCTGGCCTGGGAGGTGGCATCGAGTCACCCGCAGCTGGTGGAGAAGCTGGTGGTGATGGACGCGCCCCAGAGGGGGGTGATGGCAGGTGACAGGGGACATGGGGACAGCGGGGACACGGGGGACATTGGGGACATTGGGGACAGTGGGGATGCTGGGGACATGGGGACATTGGGGACACTGGGGGCACTGGGGATATTGGGGACATGAGGGGATATTGGGGACATTGGGGACAGCGGGGACATCGGGGACACTGGGGACACAGGGGACAGTGGGGACATTAGGGACAGTGGGGACACTGGGGATATTGGGAACTCTATGGACACTGGGGACATTGGGGACATGAGGGGATATTGGGGGCATTGGGGACATTGGGGACGTGGGGACGCTGGGGACAGTGGGGACACTGGGGACAGTGGGGACATGAGGGGATATTGGGGACATTGGGGACTTGGGGACATTGGGGACTTGGGGACACTGGGGACATGGGGGACAGTGGGGACTTGGGGACAGTGGGGAAATCGGGGACACTGGGGACACTGGGGACATTGGGATATTGGGGACACTGGGGACATTGGGGACGTGGGGACACTGGGAACACTGAGGGGACATTGGGGACATTTGGGACACTGGGGACATGAGGGGACTTCGGGGACATTGGGGATACTGGAGACATTGAGGACACTGGGGACAGGGGGGATGTTGGGGACACTGGGGACTCTGGCGATACTGGGGACTCTATGGACACTGGGGACATTGGGGACATGAGGGGATATTGGGGGCATTGGGGACATTGGGGACAGTGGGGTTGCTGGGGACATTGGGGACAGTGGGGTTGCTGGGGATGCTGGGGACACTGGGGACTTGGGGACAGCAGGGACAGCAGGGACACTGGGGACATTGGGGATACTGGAGACACTGGGGACGCTGGGGACACTGGGAACAGTGGGGACAGTGGGGATAGTGGGGACGCTGGGGACGTGGGGACACTGGGGACATTGGGGGCATTGGGGACACTGGGGACATTGGGGACATTGGGGACACTGGGGACATTGGGGACTCTGGCGATACTGGGGACTCTATGGACATTGGGGACAATGGGGGCATTGGGGACACTGGGGACAGTGGGGGCATTGGGGACATGGGGGACCCTGCGGATAGTGGGATCCCTGTCCCCACGGTGTCGCTGTCCCTGTCCCATCCCTGTCCCTGTCCCCACGGTGGCCCTGTCCCCACGGTGTCGCTGTCCCTGTCCCCACGGTGTCGCTGTCCCTGTCCCAGCTTTCACAGCCCGTCACCCGTCGCAGCTGCTCCGTTCCTGTTACCTGTTCATGTTCCAGCTGCCCTGGCTGCCCGAGCTGCTGCTGTCCCTGGCCGACTTCCAGGTCAGCCTGTCCCCTCTGTCCCCTCCCTGTCACCTCCCTATCCCCCCTCCATGTCCCCACTGTCCCCTCTGTCCCCTCCCTGTCCCCCCATCCCCTCCCTGTCCCTCCCGTCCCCACCCTGTCCCCTCCCTGTCCCCTCTGTCCCCTCTGTCCTCTCAGACCCTTCTGTCCCCTCTGTCCTCTCTCTCCCCTCCCTGTCACCTCCCTATCCCCCCTCCATGTCCCCTCTGTCACCTCCCTGTCCCCTCTGACCCCTCCCTGTCCCCTCTGTCCCCTCCCTGTCCCCCCATCCCCCCTGTCCCCTCTGTCCCCTCCCTGTCCTCTCCCTGTCCCCCTCTGTCCCCACTGTCCCCTCCCTGTCCCCTCTGTCCCCTCCCTGTCACCTCCCTATCCCCCCTCCATGTCCCCTCTGTCACCTCTGTCCTCTCTGTCCCCCTTCTCCCCTCTCTGTCCCCTCCCTGTCCCCTCTGTCCTCTCTGTCCCTTCTGTCCCCTCTGTCCCCGCTGTCCCCTCCCTGTCCTCTCTCTGTCCCCTCCCTTTCCTCACCCTGTCCCCTCTGTCCCCTCCCTATCCTCTCCCTGTCCCCACCCTGTCCCCTCTCTGTCCCCTCTGTCCTCTTTGTCCCCAATTTTGAGGGGTTGATGTCACCCACACCTCGTGTCCCCCTCTCTGTCCCCAATTTCGGAGGGTGGTGGCACCACCCACACCTCGTGTCCCCCTCTTTGTCCCCAACTTTGAGGGGTTGATGTCACCCAAACCTCGTGTCCCCCTCTCTGTCCCCAGTTTCGGGGCTGGTGGCATCCCCCAGCCCTGTGTTCCCCCATTTTATCCCAAGTTTTTGGGGTCCCAGCATCCCCCAGCCCCAATTTCCCCCATTTGTCCCCAAATTTTCGGGATCCTCTCACCACTCAGCCTCGTGTCCCCTCCTTTATCCCAAATTTTTGGGGTCCTGGCACCCTCCAACCCTTGTTTCCCCCATTTTGTCCCCATTTTATCCCAATTTTTGGGGTCCCAGCGTTCCCCGGCCCTAATTTCCCCCATTTTATCCCAAATTTTTGGGGTCCTGCCACCCCCCGGCCCTAATTTCCCCCATTTCGTCCCCAATTTCGGGGTCCCCCCGGTGTCCCCCAGCTGGTGCGGACGTTCCTGACCGGTGCCCTGACGGGCATCCAGGACCCGGCGCGGCGCCTGTCGGAGCCGGAGCTCGAGGCCTACCTGTTCGGCCTCTCGCAGCCCGGGGGGCTCAGCCCCCCCATCCACTACTACCGCAACCTCTTCCGGTGGGTGGGGCCCTGGGGCGCGCCCGCTGGGGTGGTGGGACCCCGTTGGGTGCGCCCAGTTGGGTTGGGGATGTTCCAGATGGGTTTGGGATGATCCAAATTGGGTTTGGGATGCTCCAGATGGGTTTGGGGTGTTCCCAGTTGGGTTTGGGATGTTCCAGTTGGGTTTGGGATGTTCCAGTTGGGTTTGGGATGTTCCCAGTTGGGTTTGGGGTGTTCCACTTGGGTTTGGGATGTTCCAATTGGGTTGGAGATGTTTCCAGTTGGGTTTGGGATGTTCCAGTTGGGTTTGGGATGATCCCAGTTGGGTTTGGGGTGTTCCAGTTGGGTTTGGGATGTTTCCAGATGGGTTTGGGATGTTCCAGTTGGGTTTGGGATGTTCCCAGTTGGGTTTGGGGTGTTCCAGTTGGGTTTGGGATGTTCCAGTTGGGTTTGGGGTGTTCCAGTTGGGTTTGGGATGTTCCAGTTGGGTTTGGGATGTTCCCAGTTGGGTTGGAGATGTTTCCAGTTGGGTTTGGGATGTCCCAGTTGGGTTTGGGGTGTTCCAGTTGGGTTTGGGATGTTTCCAGTTGGGTTTGGGATGTTCCCAGTTGGGTTTGGGATGTTCCAGTTGGATTTGGGATGTTCCAGTTGGGTTTGGGATGTTCCCAGTTGGGTTTGGGATGTTCCAGTTGGGTTGGAGATGTTTCCAGTTGGGTTTGGGGTGTTCCAGTTGGGTTTGGGATGTTCCCAGTTGGGTTTGGGATGTTCCAGTTGGGTTTGGGATGTTCCAGTTGGGTTTGGGATGTTCCAGTTGGGTTTGGTATGTTCCCAGTTGGGTTTGGGATGTTCCAGTTGGGTTTGGGATGTTCCAGTTGGGTTGGAGATGTTCCCAGTTGGGTTTGGGATGTTCCAGTTGGGTTTGGGGTGTTCCAGTTGGGTTTGGGATGTCCCAGTTGGGTTTGGGATGTTCCAGTTGGGTTTGGGATGTTCCCAGTTGGGTTTGGGATGTTCCCAGTTGGGTTTGGGATGTTCCAGTTGGGTTGGAGATGTTTCCAGTTGGGTTTGGGGTGTTCCAGTTGGGTTTGGGATGTTCCAGTTGGGTTTGGGGTGTTCCAGTTGGGTTTGGGATGTTCCCAGTTGGGTTTGGGATGTTCCAGTTGGGTTTGGGATGTTCCAGTTGGGTTTGGGATGTTCCAGTTGGGTTTGGGGTGTTCCAGTTGGGTGCTGGTGGGACCCCACTGGGATGTCCCTTAAGCCATGTCCCCCCAGGTGTCCCCAGGTGTCCCTGACCTGTCCCCATGTCCCCCAGGTGTCCCCCGGGTGTCCCCAGGTGTCCCTGATGCTGTCCCCAGGTGGTCCTGACCTGTCCCCATGGTGTCCCCAGGTGTCCTGACCTGTCCCCTCCCCCAGGGCCACGCCCATCCAGCGGGAGCCGCCTGTCCCATGTCCCCGAGGTGTCCCCAGGTGTCCCTGACCTGTCCCCCAGGTGTCCCCAGCTGTCCTGACCCTGTCCCCAGGTGTCCCCAGGTGTCACCAAGGTGTCCCTGACGCTGTCCCCAGGTGTCCCCCAGGTATCCCTCAGGTGTCCCCAAGGTGTCCCCAGGTGTCCCTGACCTGTCCCCTCCCCCAGGGCCACGCCCATCCCGCGGGAGCCGCCTGTCCCATGTCCCCAAGGTGTCCCCAAGGTGTCCCCAGGTGTCCCTGATGCTTTCCCCAGGTGTCTCCCAGGTGTCCCTAGGTATCCCTGATCCTGTCCCCATGTCCCCCAGCTGTCCCCAGGTGTCCCCCAGGTGTCCCCAGGTGTCCTGACCTGTCCCCAGGTGTCCCCTGGGTGTCCCCCAGGTGTCCCCAGGTGTCCTGACCTGTCCCCTCCCCCAGGGCCACGCCCATCCCGCGGGAGCCGCCTGTCCCATGTCCCCGAGGTGTCCCCAAGGTGTCCCCAGGTGTCCCTGACCTGTCCCCGCCCCCAGGGCCACGCCCATCCCGCGGGAGCCGCCCCCTCCCCCCACGCTGCTGCTCTGGGGCTCCCGCGACGCCTTCCTGGACCCGCGCCTCGGCCCCGCCCACCTGCGCTGGCTCCGCCCCTCCGCCCGGCTCCGCCTCCTGCCCGGCGCCTCCCATTGGCTGCCCGAGGAGAGGCCCCGCCCCGTGGCCAAGCTGATTGGAGAGTTCCTTGGGGGAGGGGCCGAGGAGGGGTCGTAGCCACGCCCAGGATGGGGGGGTGGGGCAGAGAGGGGGTGGGGAAGGGCGGGGTTTGGGGGCGGGGCCCAACATGGTGGGGGGGGATGGGACCCCCCCAACATCTGGAACGGGGACACCGAGGTCAGGGTGGGGACCCCCAACATCTGGAACGGGGACACCGAGGTCAGGGTGGGACCCCAACATCTGGAACGGGGACACCGAGGTCAGGGTGGGGACCCCCAACATCTGGATGAGGACATCAACATCTGGGCGGGACCCCCCAAAGGTCAAGGGTGATGGGGACCCCAACATCTGGATGGGGGCACCCCCAAAATTGGGAGCATCCTGGTTAGGACACCCCCCCCCCCAACATCTGGAATGGGGACCTGGAAACCCGGGTGGAGACCCCCAATATCTGGGTGAGGAGCCCCGTGGTCAGTGTGGGGACCCCAACATCTGGAAAGGGGACCCTGGGGGGTGATGGGACCCCAACATCTGGAATGGGGACCCCCAAAATTCCTGCGAGGGACGCTCGGCTTCCGTGTTTGGGCGACGCTTTGTTCCGATTGGCCCGCGGTCGTGTCAATCAAAGTGATAAGCCAATCGAAGCTGGTTTTCTGGGTTCTCTGTTTTTATTGGTCTATGTGCCTGTCAATCAGGACTTCAAGCCAATCACAGCGCGAAGAAGGCGGGATGGTCCCTCTTGAATAACAGCACTTCCGCGTTTGGGCGGCGCTCGCTTTCAATTGGCCCGCCTGCGTGTCAATCAGCGGAATCAGTCAATCGGAGCAGCGCTGGGGCTGGGGGGGCGGGGTCTGTGCAGGTGGCAGTGGAGACCGAGCTCCGTGTGTCCCCAAGTGTCCCCAAATGTCCCCTCAGTGTCCCCAAGTGTCGCCTCCTGTCACTTCAGCGTCCCCAAATGTCCCCTCAGTGTCCCCTCAGCGTCTGAGGGGACATTTGGGGCTACTGAGGTGGCAGGAAGGGGACAGGGGGTGACACTGAGGTGGCACTTGGTGACAGTGAGGGGACAGGAGGTGACATTTGGGGACAGGAGGTGGCCGGGGCTGGCCGGGGCCGATAGCGCCCGGCTCTTCCTGTGCGGCCTTGGGGACATCCGGGGGGGGACAGAGGCCGCGTCTGGGGACAGGCTGGGGACAGGGCCACCCCCCCTTGGGGACATCCGGGGGACAGTGCCACCCCCCCCGGGGACAGCCTGGGGACAGGGCCGGGGCCTTGGGGACATTGTGGGGACGTTGTGACACTGCCATGGGGACATCTTGGGGACAGGGAGAGCCTGGCCTTGGGGACACTCTGGGGACAGGGCCAGGGGCTTGGGGACACTGTGGGGACACTCTGGGGACAGGGACACCCTTGGGGACACTGTGGTGACAGGGACACCATGGAGACCACGCTGGGGACACCATGGTGACAGTGCCACCCTGGGGACAGTGCCACCCTGGCCTTGGGGACACCCTGGTGACAGGGACACCATGGACACCACCCTGGGGACACCCTGGGGACAGTGCCACCCCAGCCTTGGGGACACCACAGTGACAGTGCCACCCTGGGGACAGGGACAGCCTGGCCTTGGGGACAGCCTGGTGACAGTGCCACCCTTGGGGACACCGCGGTGGCAGTGCCACCCTGACCTTGGGGACACTCTGGTGACAGTGCCACCCTTGGGGACACGGCGGTGACAGTGCCACCTTGGCCATGGGGACACCGTGGTGACAAGGACACCGTGGGCTTGGGGACACTCTGGTGACAGTGCCACCGTGGCTATGGGGACACCCTGGTGACAGTGCCACCCTGACCTTGGGGACACCTTGGGGACACTGCCACCCTTGGGGACACCCTGGTGACAGTGCCACCATGGCCATGGGGACATCGCCCTGGGGACACCGTGGTGACAGTGCCACCCTTGGGGACACCGCGGTGACAGTGCCACCCTGACCTTGGGGATACCCTGGTGGCAGTGCCACCCTTGGGGACACCACGGTGACAGTGCCACCCTTGGGGACACCCTGGTGACAGTGCCACCATGGCCACCCCCGGTTGGGGACAGTGCCCTGGTGCCACCTCCACTGGGACGGGGGGGAGGGGACACCGAGGCCACCACGGGGGAGGGGACACTGAGGCCACATCCTGTCCCCTGCGGGCGTTATCAGCGGGGACACGGCTGGGGACATTGGGGACATTGGGGACACGGCTGGGGACACGGCTGGGGACATTGGGGACACGGTTGGGGACACGGTTGGGGACACCTTGGGGACATTGGGGACACCTTGGGGACATTGGGGACGATGTACGGGAACGTGGAGACGGCGCTGGACGCAGCCTGGGCAGCGGGGGAAGGTACGGCCACCGGTGTCACCTCGATGTCACCTCAGTGTCACCTCCCTGTCCTTGATGTCACCTCCCTGTCCCCAGTGTCACCTTAATGTCGTCACTGTCACCTCTCTGTCCCCGGTGTCACCTCGATGTCACCTCAGTGTCACCTCCCTGTCCTTGGTGTCACCTCCCTGTCCCTGGTGTCACCTTGATGTCATCTCCCTGTCCTTGGTGTCACCTCAGTGTCACCTCCCTGTCCCCGATGTCATCTCCCTGTCCCCGGTGTCACCTCAGTGTCACCTCCCTGTCCCCGGTGTCACCTCAGTGTCACCTCCCTGTCCCCGATGTCATCTCCCTGTCCTTGGTGTCACCTCAATGTCACCTCCCTGTCCTGTCCCCAGTGTCACCTCCCTGTCATTGGTGTCACCTCCATGTCCTCGGTGTGACCTCATTGTCACCTCCCTGTCCCCAGTGCCACCTCCCTGTCCCATCCCCAATGTCACTTTAATGTCACCTCCATATCGTCAGTGTCACCTCCCTGTCCCCAGTGTCACCTTAATGTCGTCACTGTCACCTCCGTGTCCCCAATGTCACCTCAGTGTCACCTCCCTGTCCTTGGTGCCACCTCCATGTCCGCAGTGTCACCTCCCTGTCCTTGGTGTCACCTCCCTGTCCCCGATGTCACCTCCCCATCCCCGGTGTCACCTCCCTGTCCCCGATGTCACCTCCTCTGTCCTGTCCCCCAGTGTCACCTCCCTGTCGTCAGTGTCACCTCCATGTCCCCGATGTCACCTCAGTGTCCCCTCCCTGTCATTGGTGTCACCTCCCTGTCCCCAGTGTCACCTCGATGTCACCTCCCTGTCCTTGGTGTCACCTCCATGTCCTCGGTGTCACCTCACTGTCACCTCCCTGTCCCCAGTGTCTCCTCGATGTCATCAGTGTCACCTCCCTGTCCCCGGTGTCACCTCAGTGTCCCCTCCCTGTCCTTGATGTCACCTCCCTGTCCCCAGTGCCACCTCCCTGTCCCATCCCCAATGTCACTTTAATGTCACCTCCATGTCGTCAGTGTCACCTCCATGTCCTTGGTGTCACCTCATTGTCACCTCCCTGTCCCTGGTGTCACCTCCCTGTCCCCGGTGTCACCTCGATGTCATCGGTGTCACCTCCCTGTCCCCGGTGTCACCTCAGTGTCACCTCCCTGTCCTCGGTGTCACCTCACTGTCCCCAGTGTCTCCTCGATGTCATCAGTGTCACCTCCCTGTCCCCGGTGTCACCTCACTGTCACCTCCCTGTCCTTGGTGTCACCTCCCTGTCCTCGGTGTCACCTCAATGTCACCTCCCTGTCCTTTATGTGACCTCCGTGTCCCCGGTGTCACCTCCCTGTCATTGGTGTCACCTTGATGTCATCAGTGTCACCTCCCTGTCCCCGATGTCACCTCAGTGTCACCTGCCTGTCCTTGGTGTCACCTCCCTGTCCTGTCCCCAGTGTCACCTCCCTGTCCCCGGTGTCACCTTGATGTCACCTCCCTGTCCTTGGTGTCACCTCCATGTCCCCGGTGTCACCTCAGTGTCACCTCCCTGTCCACAGTGTCACCTAAATGTCACCTGCCCTGTCCCCCAGTGTCACCTCAGTGTCTTCAGTGTCACCTCCCTGTCCCCAACCCCTTTAGATGTCCCCAGGGATGTCCCCAACCCCTTCAGATGTCCCCCAGCGCTGTCCCCAACCCCTCCACATGTCCCCAAGTGCCACCAGCGCTGTCCCCAACCCCTTTAGGTGTCCCCAAACCTGTCCCCAACCCCTCCAGATGTCCCCAAACCTGTCCCCAAGTGCCACCAGAGGTGTCCCCAACCCGTCCAGATGTCCCCAAGTGCCACCCACACTGTCCCCAACCCCTTTAGATGTCCCCAAACCTGTCCCCAAGTGCCACCAGTGCTGTCCCCAACCCCTCCAGATGTCCCCAGAACTGTCCCCAAGTGCCACCTGCACTGTCCCCAACCCCTTTAGGTGTCCCCAGAACTGTCCCCAAGTGCCACCTGCGCTGTCCCCAACCCCTTTAGATGTCCTCAAGGATGTCCCCAACCCCTTTAGGTGTCCCCAAACCTGTCCCCAACCCCTTTAGACGTCCCCTGGGCTGTCCCCAACCCCTCCAGATGTCCCCAAGGACGTCCCCAACCCCTTTAGGTGTCCCCAGGGATGTCCCCAGCTGCCCCCCGCGCTGTCCCCAACCCCTCCAGATGTCCCCAAGGATGTCCCCAACCCCTTTAGGTGTCCCCAAACCTGTCCCCAACCCCTTTAGACGTCCCCAAGGATGTCCCCAACCCCTCCACATGTCCCCAAACCTGTCCCCAACCCCTCCAGATGTCCCCTGGGCTGTCCCCAGGTGCCCCCAGCGCTGTCCCCAACCCCTCCACGTGTCCCCAAGTGCCACCCACACTGTCCCCAACCCCTTTAGATGTCCCCAAGTGCCACCAGCGCTGTCCCCAACCCTTTAGACGTCCCCAAGGATGTCCCCAGTGATGTCCCCAACCCCTTTAGATGTCCCCAAACCTGTCCCCAACCCCTCCAGATGTCCCCTGGGCTGTCCCCAGGTGCCCCCCACTCTGTCCCCAACCCCTTTAGGTGTCCCCAAACCTGTCCCCAACCCTTCCAGGTGTCCCCAGTGCTGTCCCCAGGTGCCCCCCGTGCTGTCCCCAAGTGCCACCAGCACTGTCCCCAACCCCTTTAGATGTCCCCAACCCCTCCACATGTCCCCAGGTGCCACCAGCACTGTCCCCAGCCCCTCCAGATGTCCCCAAACCTGTCCCCAACCCCTTTAGACGTCCCCAGGGATGTCCCCAACCTCTCCACATGTCCCCAAGGATGTCCCCAACCCCTTTAGGTGTCCCCACGGATGTCCCCAAGTGCCACCAGTGTTGTCCCCAACCCCTCTACATGTCCCCTGGTGCTACCCACACTGTCCCCAACCCCTTTAGACGTCCCCAAGGATGTCCCCAACCCCTCCACATGTCCCCAAACCTGTCCCCACCCCCTTTAAATGTCCCCTGGGCTGTCCCCAAGTGCCACCTGCGCTGTCCCCAACCCCTTTAGATGTCCCCAAGTGCCACCAGCACTGTCCCCAACCCCTCCAGATGTCCCCAAACCTGTCCCCAACCCCTCCAGGTGTCCCCAGGGATGTCCCCAGGTGGCCCCCACTCTGTCCCCAACCCCTTTAGGTGTCCCCAACCCTGTCCCCAACCCCTCCAGATGTCCCCAGTGCTGTCCCCAACCCCTCCAGATGTCCCCAGTGCTGTCCCCAACCCCTTTAGATGTCCCCAAGGATGTCCCCAAGTGCCCCCAGCGCTGTCCCCAACCCCTTTAGATGTCCCCAGGTGCCACCAGCGCTGTCCCCAACCCTTCCAGATGTCCCCTGTGCTGTCCCCAAGTGCCCCCCGCGCTGTCCCCAACCCCTCCAGATGTACCCAAATGCCACCCACACTGTCCCCAACCCCTTTAGGTGTCCCCAAACCTGTCCCCAACCCCTTTAGGTGTCCCCAAGGATGTCCCCAACCCCTCCAGATGTCCCCTGGTCTGTCCCCAAGTGCCACCAGAGGGGTCCCCAACCCCTCCACATGTCCCCAAGTGCCATCAGCGCTGTCCTCAGCCCCTTTAGATGTCCCCAGGGATGTCCCCAACCCCTTCAGATGTCCCCAACCCTGTCCCCAGTGCCACCAGCGCTGTCCCCAAGGATGTCCCCAACCCCTTTAGGCGCCCCCCGCGCTGTCCCCTAGCGCCACCCCTGAGTGTCCCCGGTGTCCCCGCAGGCTGTCCCCTCCCCCCCGCCGACGAGGACCCCTACGAGCCCCTGGACCCCTCCCCCCCCGCGGGGCCGCCCCCCAAGGCGCGCCCCTCCCCCCCCTCGGGGCTGTCACCGCGGTTGTCGCCGCGGTTGTCGCCGGGGGTGGCGCTGTCGCCGCGGGTGGCGCTGGTGGCGCTGGTGGCGCTGGTGGCGCTGGCGGTGGCGCTGGTGGCGCTGGGGACGCTCGGCGCGCGGCGCGGTCAGTGCGGGACGCGGGGAATTTGGGGGGGAAATTTGGGATTTTTGGGGGGAAAATTTGGGATTTTTTGGGAATCTTTGGGGAAAATTTGGGATTTATGGGGCATTTTGGGGGGAAATTTGGGGAAGATTTGGGAATTTTTGGGGATTTGGGGGGAAAATTTCAGGAAAATTTGGGATTTTTGGGGATTTGGGGGGATTTTTGGGGAAAATTTGGGAATTTTTGGGGATTTTGGGGAATTTTGGGGGGAAATTTGGGAATTTTTGGGGATTTTGGGGAATTTTGGGGGAAATTTGGGGAAAATTTGGGAATTTTTTGGGATTTGGGGGGAAAATTTGGGGAAAATTTGGGATTTTTGGGGATTTGGGGGGAAAAATTGGGGAAAATTTGGGAATTTTGGGGGGAAATTTGGGATTTTTGGGGATTTTAGGGGATATTTTGGGGGAAAAATTGGGATTTTTGAAGGATTTTTGGGGAAAATTTGGGATTTTTGGGGATTTTTGGGGAAAATTTGGGAATTATTTGGGATTTTTGAGGGAAAATTTGGGAATTTTTTCAATTTTTGGGGGAAATTTGGGATTTTTGGGGGGTTTTGGGGATTATTTGGGATTTTTGAGGGACTTCTGGGGGGAAAATTTGGGATTTTGGGGGATTTTGGGGGAAAATTTGGGATTTTTTGAGGATTTTGGGGGGAAATTTGGGAATTTTTGGGGATTTTGGGGGGGAAATTTGGGGAAATTTGGGATTTTGGGGGGATTTTTGGGGATTTTTGGGGGGAAATTTGGGATTTTGGGGGATTTTTTGGGGATGTGTTGGGCTGATTTGAGGGGGATTTTTGGGGTGGATTTTGGGGATTTTGGGGCAATTTTGGGGGATTTTGGGGTGGATTTGGGGTGGATTTTGGGGGGATTTTGGGGCGATTTGGGGGTGGATTTGGGGGGTTTTGGGGGGATTTGGGGGTGGATTTTGGGGGATTTTGGGGTGGATTTTGGGGCAATTTTGGGGGATTTCGGGGTGGATTTTGGGGCATTTTGGGGTGGATTTTGGGGGGATTTTGGGGTGGATTTGGGGGATTTTGGGAGGGTTTTGGGGCAATTTTGGGGGGATTTTGGGGCAATTTGAGGGATTTTTGGGTGGATTTGGGGTGGATTTGGGGGATTTTGGGGGGATTTTGGGGCAATTTTGGGGGGATTTTGGGGGAATTTGGGGACATTTTGGGGGTTTGGGGCAATGTCCCCTGAATGTCCCCTCGGTGTCCCCTCGGTGTCCCCTCGGTGTCCCCTGAATGTCCCCAAAATGTCCCCTCGGTGTCCCCTCGGTGTCCCCTCAGTCTCAGCCCTGGAGGCCGCCCTGGAGGCCGAGAAGGCGAAGCAGCCGCCACCAGCGGCCGGTTGGTGTCACCTGTCCTTGTCACCTGCCCCCTGTCACCTGCCCCTTGTCACCTGTCACCTGTCCTGTGTCACCTGTCCAGTGTCACCTGTCCCTTGTCACCTGTCCCCTCCCAGTGTCACCTGTCCCTGTCACCTGTCACCTGACACCTGTCCCTTGTCACCTGTCCTGTGTCACCTGTCCTGTGTCACCTGTCCCAGTGTCACCTGTCCAAGTGTCACCTGTCCCTTGTCACCTGTCACCTGTCACCTGTCCCGTGTCACCTGTCCCAGTGTCACCTGTCCCTTGTCACCTGTCACCTGTCCCATCCCTGTCACCTGTCCTGTGTCACCTGTCCCAGTGTCACCTGTCCCAGTGTCACCTGTCCCATCCCTGTCACCTGTCCCTTGTCCCCTGTCTCCTCCCAGTGTCACCTGTCCCTGTCACCTGCCACCTGCCCCAGTGTCACCTGTCCCTTGTCACCTGTCACCTGTCCTGTGTCACCTGTCCCAGTGTCACGTCACCTGTCCATTGTCACATGTCCCAGTGTCACCTGTCCCTTGGCACCTGTCCTTTGTCACCTGTCACCTGTCCCAGTGTCACCTGCCACCTGTCACCTGTCCCTGTCACCTGTCCCTTGGCACCTGTCCCTTGTCACCTATCACCTGTCCCTTGTCACCTGTCCCTTGTCACCTGTCCCCTCCCAGTGTCACCTGTCCCATCCCTGTCACCTGTCATTGTCACCTGTCCCAGTGTCACCTGTCCCTTGTCACCTGTCACCTGTCCCCTCCACGTGTCACCTCCCTGTCCTCCACGTCCCCTCCCTGTGTCCCCCCCCTCATTGTCCTCTCTACACCCAGCCCCGTGCCCAACTCCTGGTGGCCACCGGGCAGCTCCTGGTGGCCACCACCATGTCCCCAAGCCCTCCCGTGTCCCTGTCCCCTCATTGTCCCCCTGTCCCCTCAGTGTCCAGCTCCTTCCTGCTCTACACTGGCCACTGCCCAACTCCTGGTGGCCACTGGGCAGCTCCTGGTGGCCACTGGGCAGCTCCTGGTGGCCACAGGCCAGATCTTGGTGGCCACCACCATGTCCCCAACCTCACCTGTGTCCCTGTCCCCTCATTGTCCCCTCAGTGTCCATCTCCTCCCTGCTCTACATTGAGCCCTGTGGCCAAATCCTGGTGGCCACTGGCCAAGTCTTGATGGCCACTGCCCAACTCCTGGTGGCCACAGGCCAACTCCTGGTGGCCACCACCATGTCCCCAAGCCCTCCCGTGTCCCTGTCCCCTCATTGTCCCCCTGTCCCCTCAGTGTCCAGCTCCTTCCTGCTCTACACTGGCCACTGGGCAGCTCCTGGTGGCCACTGCCCAACTCCTGGTGGCCACAGGCCAGATCTTGGTGGCCACAGGCCAAGTCTTGGTGGCCACCACCATGTCCCCAACCCCTCTTGTGTCCCTGTCCCCTCATTGTCCCCCTGTCCCCTCAGTGTCCAGCTCCTTCCTGCTCTACACTGGCCACTGGGCAGCTCCTGGTGGCCACTGGGCAGCTCCTGGTGGCCACAGGCCAAATCCTGGTGGCCACAGGCCAAGTCTTGGTGGCCACCACCATGTCCCCAACCTCTCCTGTGTCCCTGTCCCCTCATTGTCCCCCTGTCCCCTCAGTGTCCCCCTGTCCCCTCAGTGTCCAGCTCCTTCCTGCTCTCCAATGAACCCCAGTCCATGGTGGCCACAGGGCAGCTCCTGGTGGCCACTGCCCAACTCTTGGTGGCCACTGGCAGCTCCTGGTGGCCACAGGCCAAGTCTTGATGGCCACAAGCCAAGTCTTGTTGGCCACTGACCATGTCTTGGTGGCCACCAGCAGCTCCTGGTGGCCACTGCCCAACTCCTGGTGGCCACAGGCCAAATCCTGGTGGCCACAGGCCAGGTTTTGGTGGCCACCTACAGCCACCACCACGTCCCCGTGTCCCCGCAGCTTCCGGCACCTTCCTGCTCTACAACCAGCAGCACTCGGGCTGCGTGGTGGCCGCGGGCCCGTGGCTGTCGCTGGCCCACTGCGCGCCGTCGTCGCCCTCGCAGCTCTTCCAGTGGCTGCCCGGGGGGCTGCTGCGGCACGCGGCCAGCGGGGCGTGCGCGGCGGCGGCGGCCGAGGCCCCGGCGGCGCTGGTGGGGCTGCGGCCGTGCCGGGAGGCGTCGAGGCTGCAGCGCTGGGGCTGCGGCCGCGGGGCCCTGCTGGGCCTGGCCGGCACCGGGCTGCACTTCAACTTCGGCCACGAGCGGCACAACCGCGTCCTGCTGCACGCCGGCGCCGGCAACTGGAGCCGCTGGCTGGCGCACGGCTCCGGCCGCGACGTCTGCTCCAAGGCCTGTGAGTCAAATTTC
Organism: Motacilla alba alba; assembly: GCF_015832195.1. Classification (NCBI taxonomy): domain Eukaryota; kingdom Metazoa; phylum Chordata; class Aves; order Passeriformes; family Motacillidae; genus Motacilla; species Motacilla alba. Next base: position 1,897,246 of record NW_024037436.1, read on the forward strand.
ACCGGTTTTCCCAAATTTTCCCAATTTTTCCCCAATTTCCCCCATTTTTTCCCAAATTTCCCCCATTTTTTCACATAATTTTCCCAGTTCTCCCAAATTTTCCCCAATTTTCCCCATTTTTTCCCAAATTTTAGGAAATTTTCCCCATTATTTCCCCAAAATTTCCCCAAAATTTCCCCAATTTTCCCAATTTCCCCCAATTTTTCCCCAATTTTGTGCAATTTCCCCAAAATTTCCCCAATTTTCCCAATTTCCCCTCAATTTTCCCCCAATTTTCCCCCAATTTTCCCTCAATTTTCCCCCCAATTTTGTGCAATTTCCCAAAATTTCCCCAATTTTCCCAAATTTTATGAATTTTCCCCCAATTTTCCCAATTTTTTCCCAAATTATCCCAAATTTCCCCCATTTCCCCCAATTTTCCCAAATTTTCCCCCACATTTTCCCCAATTTTGTGCAATTTTCCCAAACTTCCCCAATTTTTCCCCATTTTTTCCCAAATTTTTCCAAATTTCCCCCATTTTTTCCCAAATTTTTCCAATTTCTCCCCATTTTTCCCCAAATTTTCTCCATTTTTTCCCTGATTTTTCCCAATTTCCCCTGAATTTTTGGGAAAGTTTGGGCACCGGCAACTGGAGCCGCTGGCTGGCGCACGGCTCCGGCCGCGACGTCTGCTCCAAGGCCTGTGAGTCAAATTTCACCCATCTTCCCAAATTTTCCTAATTTTTCCCCAATTTTCCCCCATTTTTTCCCCCCAATTATCCCAAATTTTCTCAATTTTTTCCCAATTTTTCTCCCAATTTTCCCCAATTTTTCCCCTAATTTTGTGCAATTTTGTGCAATTTTCCCAAATTTTCCAAGTTTTTTCCCATATTTTTCCAAATTTCCCCCATTTTTCCCCCAATTTTTCCCAATTTCCCCCAATTTTTCCCAATTTCCCCCAATTTTTCCCAATTTTCCCCATTATTACCCCAATTTTCTTCATATTTCCCAATTTCCCCCCAATTTTCCCAATTTCCCCCATATTTTCCCCATTTCCCCCCATTTTTTCCCAATTATCCCAAATTTTCCCATTTTTTCCCAATTTTTCTCCCAATTTTCCCCAATTTTCCCAATTTTCCCCATTTTTCCCAATTTTCCCCAATTTTCCCCCAAATTTTTCCAAATTTTCCCCCATTTCCCCCAAATTTCCCCCAATTTTCCCAAATTTCCCCCCAATTTTTCCCCCACTTTCCCCAAAATTTTCCAGATTTTCCCGCTATTTTCCAAAATTTTCCCCATTTCCCCATTTCCCCATTATTTCCCCAAAATTTCCCCAATTTTCCCCAATTTTCCCAAATTTTAGGAACATGTCCCTATTTTTTCCCAATTTTTCCCGATCTTTTTCCCAATTTTCCCAAATTTTCCCCATTTTTTTCCATCTTATCCCAAATTTTCCCAATTTTCCCCCAAATTTTCCCCATTTCCCCCAAATTTCCCTCATTTTCCCCAAATTATCCCAAATTTTCTCAATTTTTCCCAATTTTCCCCAATTTTTCCCAAATTTTCCCCATTTTCCCCCATAATTTTCCCAGTTCTCCCAAATTTTCCCCAATTTTCCCCATTTTTTCCCAAATTTTAGGAAATTTTCCCCACTATTCCCCAAAATTTCCCCAAAATTTCCCCAATTTTCCCAATTTCCCCCAATTTTTCCCCAATTTTGTGCAATTTCCCCAAAATTTCCCCAATTTTCCCAATTTCCCCTCAATTTTCCCCCAATTTTCCCCCAATTTTCCCTCAATTTTCCCCCCAATTTTGTGCAATTTCCCAAAATTTCCCCAATTTTCCCAAATTTTATGAATTTCCCCCCAATTTTCCCAATTTTTTCCCAAATTATCACAAATTTTCTCCATTTTTTCCCAATTTTTCCCCCAAATCTTCCCAATTTTTTCAAATATTTCCAATATTTGTTCCCAAATTTTCCCCAATTTCCCCCCATTTTTCCCAATTATCCCAAATTCTTACATTTTTTTCCCATTTTTCCCTAAATTCTTCCGCAGTTCCCCCAATTTTTCCCAATTTCCCCCCATTTTTTTCCCAATTATCCCAAATTTTCTCCATTTTTCCCATTTCCCCCAAATTTTTCCCAAATTTTCCCGAAATTTCCCCAATTTTTTCTCATTTTTTCCTAACTTTTCCCACATTTTCCCACAAATTTCCCCCAATTTTCCCCAATTTTGTGCAATTTTCCCAAAATTTCCCCAATTTTTCCAAATTTTTCCCCAATTTTCCCCCAATTTTTTCCAAAATTTTTCCAATATTTCCCCAATTTTCCCCCAAATTTTCCACAATTTTTTCCAAAATTTTCCCAAAACTTCCCCAATTTTCCCAAATTTTAGGAAATTTTTCCCAATTTTTTCCAAAATTTTTTAGGAATTTCCCCCCAATTTTCTCCAAATTTCCCCCATTTTTTCTCCCAATTATCCCGAATTTTCTCCATTTTTTCCCAATTTTTTCCCAATTTTTTCCCAATTTTTTCCCAAATTTTCCCAATTTTCCCAAATTTTCCCCATCCCGACACCAAACTTTTGGGATTTTCCCCAAATCTTTGGGATTTTCCCATTTTGACCCCAAATTTTTGGGATTTTTCCCCATTTTGACCCCAAATCTTTGGGATTTTGACTCTCCTGACCCCAAATTTTTAGGATTTTTCCCAATTCTGACCCAAATATTTTGGGATTTTCCCCAAATCTTTGGGATTTTCCCTTTTTGACCCCAAATTTTTGGGATTATTTCCCCATCCCAACCCCAAATTTTGGGATTTTCCCTCTCCTGACCCCAAATCTTTGGGATTTTCCCCGAATCTTTTGGGATTTTCCCTTTTTGACCCCAAATTTTTGGGATTTTCCCCAAATTTTTGGGATTTTTTCCCTATTTTGGCCCCAAATTTTTGGGATTTTCCCATTTTCATCCCAAATTTTTAGGATTTTCCCCATTTTGACCCCAAATCTTTCAGGATTTTCCCAATCCTAACCCCGAATCTTTTGGGATTTCCCCAAATCTTTGGGATTTTCCCTTTTTGACCCCAAATTTTTGGGATTTTTCCCCATTTTGACCCCAAATCTTTCGGGATTTTCCCAATCCTGACCCCAAATTTTTAGGATTTTCCCCAATTCTGACCCAATTCTTTGGGATTTTCCCAATCCCGACCCCAAATCTTTGGGATTTTCCCATTTTGACCCCAAATCTTTTGGGATTTTTCCCAAATCTTTTGTGATTTTTCCCCTCCTGACCCCGAATCTTTGGGATTTTCCCCCAAATCTTTTGGGATTTTCCCCTCCTGACCCCGAATCTTTCAGGATTTTCCCCAAATCTTTGGGATTTTCCCATTTTCACCTCAAATCTTTCGTGATTTTCCCTCTCCTGACCCCGAATCTTTGGGATTTTCCCAAATCTTTCGTGATTTTCCCATTTTGACCCCAAATATTTTGAGATTTTCCCATTTTGACCCCAAATCTTTTGGGATTTTCCCCAAATCTTTGGGATTTTCCCCCTCCTGACCCCGAATCTTTGGGATTTTCCCCCGAATCTTTGGGATTTTCCCCAAATATTTTGTGATTTTCCCCTCCTGACCCCAAATTTTTGGGATTTTCCCCAAATCTTTGGGATTTTCCCATTTTGACCCCAAATCTTTTGGGATTTCCCCCGAATCTTTTGGGATTTTCCCAAATCTTTTGGGATTTTCCCCAATCCTGACCCCGAATCTTTCGGGATTTTCCCAATTCTGACCCAATTCTTTGGGATTTTCCCAATCCTGACCCCAAATCTTTTAGGATTTTCCCCATCTTGACCCCAAATATTTTGGGATTTTTCCCATTTTGACCCCAAATTTTTGGGATTTTTCCCCATTTTGACCCCAAATTTTTGGGATTTTTCCCCATTTTGACCCCAAATCTTTGGGATTTTCCCCCTCCTGACCCCGAATCTTTTGGGATTTTCCCAGATTTCCTGCCGTGCCGGCGGGGCTGGGTTTTCCTCGGCAATTCCTGTTATTTCTTCTCCTCCTTCGCCGCCTCCTGGGAGAATTCCAGAACTTTCTGCTGGGCCCTGGGCACGCAGCTGCTCGAGGTCGACGACGCCGAGGAGAAGGTGAGGCCCCGGATCCCGGAAATCCCAAAAGAATCCCCAAAAAAATCCCAAATTCCCCCTGAATCCCAAAAATAAAATAAAAAAAAATCCCAAAAAATCCCAGAAATCCCAAAAAAATTCCCAAATTCCCCAAAAAATTCCAAATTCCCAAAAAATCCCGAATTCCCCCTAAATACCATAAATTCCAAAAAAACCCAAAATCGTCACAAACCCAGAAATCCCAAAAAATCCCAAATTCCTCCTAAATCGCATCAATCCCAAAAATCCCAAAAAATTCCAGAAATCCCAAAAAAATCCCCCAAAAAATCCCAAAATCCCCCTAAATCCCAGACATCCCATAAATCCCCCCCAAAAAATCCCAGAAATCCCAAAAAAATCCCAAATTCCCCCTAAATCCCAAAAAAATCCCAAAAAATCCCCCAAAATCCCAAAAAATCCCAAAAAATCCCAAAATCCTCAGAAACCCAGAAATTCAAAAAAAATCCCAAATTCCTCCTAAATCCCAAAAATCCCCAAAATCCCAAAAAATCCCCAAATCATCACAAACCCAGAAATCCCAAAAAAACCCCAAAAAATCCCAAATTCCCCCTAAATCCCAAAAATCCTCCCCCCCAAAAAATCCCAAAAAATTCCAGAAATCCCCCCAAAAAATCCCAAATTCCCCCTAAATCCCAGAAATCCCATAAATCTCCAAAAATCCCAAAATCCTCAGAAACCCAGAAATCCCAAAAAATCCCAAATTTCCCCTAAATCCCAAAAAATCCCCAAAATATCCCAAAAAACCCCAAAAAATCCCCAAATCATCACAAACCGAGAAATCCCAAAAAAATCCCAATTTCCCCCAAAATCCCATAAATCCCAAAAAATCCCAAAAATCCTAAAATCCTGTAAATCCCAGAAATCCCCCCAAAAAATCCCAAATTCCCCGAAATCCCAAAAATAATAAAAAAATCCCAAAAAATCCCAGAAATCCCGAAAAAAATCCCAAATTCCCCCTAAATCCCCTAAATCCCAGAAATCCCAAATTCCCCCTAAATCCCAGAAATCCCCCCAAAAAATCCCAAATTTCTCCTAAATCCCAAAAATCCCAAAAATCCCCCAAAAATCCCAAAAAAATCCCAAAAATCCCAAATTTCCCCTAAATCCCAGAAATCCCATAAATTCCAAATTCCCCAAAAACCCAGAAATCCCCCCCCAAAAATCCCAAATTTCTCCTAAATCCCAAAAAAATCCCATAAAAATCCCCAAAAATCCCAAAAAATCCCAAAAAATCCCCAAAAATCCCCAAATCCGCAGAAACCCATAAATTCAAAAAAATCCTGAATTTCTCCTAAATCCCATAAATCCCAAGAAATCCCAAAAAATCACAAAATCCTCAGACACCCAGAAATCTCAAAAAAATCCCAAATTCCCCCTAAATCCCAAAAATCCCAAAAAATCCCAGAAATCCCGAAATCGTCAGAAACCCAGAAATCCCAAAAAAATCCCAAATTCCCCCTGAATCCCAAAAATAATAATAAAAAAATCCCAAAAAATCCCAGAAATCCCCCCAAAAAATCCCTATTTCCACCTAAATCCCAGAAATCCCATAAATCCCAAATTCCCCAAAACCCCAGAAATCCCCCCAAAAAATCCCAAATTTCCCCTAAATCCCAAAAAAATCCCAAAAAATCCCCAAAATCCCCAAATCCTCAGAAACCCAGAAATCTCAAAAAAAAAATCCCAAATTCCCCCTAAATCCCATAAATCCCAAAAAATCCCAAAAATCCTAAAATCCCCACAAACCCAGAAATCCCAAAAAATCCTGAATTCCCCCTAAATCCGATAAATCCTGTAAATCCCATAAATCTCCCAAAATCCCATAAATCCCCTTAATCCCATAAATGCCCCCTAAATCCCATAAATGTCCCAAATCCCATAAATCCCGTAAATCCTGTAAATCCCATAAATGTCCCTAAATCCACTAAATCCCATAAATCCCATAAATGTCCCTAAATCCCATAAATCCCATAAATCCTGTAAATCCCATAAATGTCCCTAAATCCCATAAATCCCATAAATCCCATAAATGTCCCTAAATCCCATAAATCCTCTCTAAATCCCATAAATCCCATAAATCCCGTAAATGTCCCAAATCCCATAAATCCTGTAAATCCCATAAATGTCCCTAAATCCCACAAATCCCATAAATCCCATAAATATCCCTAAATCCCATAAATCCCATAAATCCCTAAATCCCATAAATGTCCCTAAATCCCACAAATCCCATAAATCCTGTAAATCCCATAAATGTCCCTAAATCCCCTAAATCCCATAAATGTCCCTAAATCCCCTAAATCCCCTAAATCCCATAAATGTCCCTAAATCCCACAAATCCCATAAATGTCCCTAAATCCCACAAATCCCATAAATGTCCCTAAATCCCCTAAATGCCCCAAATCCCATAAATGTCCCTAAATCCCATAAATGCCCCTAAATCCCCCAAATGCCGCAAATCCCATAAATGTCCCTAAATCCCATAAATCCCATAAATCCTGTAAATCCCATAAATGTCCCTAAATCCCACAAATCCCATAAATCCCATAAATGTCCCTAAATCCCATAAATCCCCTAAATCCCATAAATGTCCCAAATCCCATAAATCCCCTAAATCCCCTAAATCCCCTAAATGTCCCTAAATCCCATAAATGCCCTAAATCCCATAAATGTCCCATAAATCCCATAAATGTCCCAAATCCTATAAATCCCCTCTAAATCCCATAAATCCCATAAATCCCATAAATCCTGTAAATCCCATAAATGTCCCTAAATCCCCTAAATCCCATAAATCCTGTAAATCCCATAAATGTCCCTAAATCCCCTAAATCCCCTAAATCCTGTAAATCCCATAAATGTCCCAAATCCCATAAATGTCCCTAAATCCCCTAAATCCCCAAAATCCCATAAATGTCCCTAAATCCCATAAATGTCCCAAATCCCCTAAATCCCCTAAATCCCCTAAATCCCCTAAATCCCCTAAATCCCATAAATGTCCCAAATCCCATAAATGTCCCTAAATCCCATAAATCCCATAAATCCTGTAAATCCCATAAATGTCCCTAAATCCCCTAAATCCCATAAATGTTCCCTAATCCTCAAAATCCCATAAATGTCCCTAAATCCCATAAATGTCCCTAAATCCCCTAAATCCCATAAATCCCATAAATCCCATAAATGTCCCTAAATCCCCTAAATCCCCTAAATCCTGTAAATCCCATAAATGTCCCAAATCCCATAAATGTCCCTAAATCCCCTAAATCCCCAAAATCCCATAAATGTCCCAAATCCCCTAAATCCCCTAAATCCCCTAAATCCCCTAAATCCCCTAAATCTCCTAAATCCCATAAATATCCCTAAATCCCCTAAATCCCCTAAATCCCATAAATCCTGTAAATCCCATAAATGTCCCTAAATCCCCTAAATCCCATAAATGTCCCTAAATCCCATAAATCCCATAAATCCTGTAAATCCCATAAATGTCCCTAAATCCCATAAATCCCCTAAATCCCATAAATGCCCCTAAATCCCCTAAATCCCATAAATGTCCTAAATCCCATAAATGTCCCAAATCCCATAAATCCTGTAAATCCCATAAATGTCCCTAAATCCCCTAAATCCCATAAATCCCATAAATCCCCTAAATCCCAAATCCCATAAATCCCATAAATCCCAATCCCGGCCCGTCCCGGTTCCCCAGCGGCTGCTCCAGGCCCAGCTCCGGGGCCCGGCCTGGCTCGGGATCCGCGGGCGCGAGGGCGCCTGGAGCCGCGGGGACGGCGCCGCGCTGGGCCCGCACAACAGGTCAGGGGTTTTTGGGGTTTCTATGGGGTTTTTGGGGTTTTTATGGGGTTTTGGGGTTTTTGGGGTCATTTATGGGATTATTTATGGGGGTTTTGGGGTCATTTTTGGGGTTTTTATGGGGTTTTAATGAGATTTTTTTTTGAGGTTTTTATGGGGTTTTTGGGGTTGTTTATGGGGTTTTATAGGATTTTTATGGGGTTTTTATGGGATTTTTGGGGTCATTTATGGGATTACTTGTGGGGTTTTAATGGGATTCTAATGGGGTTTTTATGGGGTTTTAATGGGGTTATTTATGGGATTTTTATGTTTTTTTAATGGGATTTTTGGGGTTTTTATGGGGTCATTTATGGGTTTTTTGAGGTTGTTTATGGGGTTTTTATGGGGTTTTTGGGGTCATTTCTGGGGTTTTGGGCCCATTTATGGATTAATTTCTGGGTTTTTTGGGGTCATTTATGGGGTTTTTGGGGTCTTTTATAGGGTTTTTATGGGGTTTTTATGGGGTTTTTGGAGTCATTTATGGGGTTTTAATGGGGTTTTTGGGGTCATTTATGGGGTTTTTGGGCTCATTTATGGGATTATTTCTGGGGATTTTGGGGGTCATTTATGGGATTATTTCTGGGGTTTTTGGGGTAATTTCTGTGGTTTTTGGGGTTTGTGGCACCTGGAGCCGCGGGGATGGCGCCGCGCTCGGCCCGCACAACAGGTGCGGGGTCCCTTGTGGGGTTTTGGGGTCTTTATGGGATTTTTGGGGTCGTTTATGGGATTTTTGGGGTCATTTCTGGGGGTTTTGGGGTCATTTATGCGGTTTTCAGGGTCATTTCTGGGGTTTTTATGGTGTTTTTGGGGTCATTTCTGGGGTTTTTGGGGTCGTTTATGGGATTATTTATGGGGGTTTTAGTGTCATTTATGGGGTTTTTGGGGTCACTTATGGGGTTCTTATGGGATTTTTGGGCTCATTTATGGGATTATTTCTGGGGTTTTTGGGTCATTTATGGGGTTTTTGGGGTTTGTGGCACCTGGAGCCGCGGGGACGGCGCCGCCCTGGGCCCGCACAACAGGTTCGGGGTCCCTTATGGGGTTTTGGGGTCATTTATGGGATTTTTGGGGTAATTTCTGGGGTTTTTGGGGCTTGTGGCACCTGGAGCCGCGGGGACGGCGCCGCGCTGGGCCCGCACAACAGGTGAGGGGTTTTGGGGTTTTTATGGGGTTTTTGGGGTAATTTATGGGGTTTTGGGGTTTTTGAGGTTATTTATGGGATTTTTGGGGTCATTTATGAGGTTTTTATGGGGTTTATGGGGTCGTTTATGGGATTTTTGGGGTCGTTTATGGGATTTCTGGGGTCATTTTTGGGGTCATTTATGGGGTTTTTATGGGGTTTTTGGGGTCATTTCTGGGGTTTTTGGGGTCATTCATGGGGTTTTTATGGGATTTTTATGGGTTGTTTATAGGATTTTTATGGGGGTTTATGGGGTTTTTGGGGTCATTTCTGGCGTTTTTGGGGTCATTTATGGGGTATTTATGGGATTTTTGGGGTCGTTTATGGGGTCATTTTTTGGATTTTTGGGGTCATTTATGGGGTTTTTGGGGTCATTTATGGGGTTTTTGGGGTCATTTATGACATTATTTATGGGGGTTTTATGGGGTTGTTTATGGGGTTTTTATGTGATTTTTATGGGGTTTTATGGGGTGTTTATGGGGATTTGGGGTGTTTTTTGGGGGTTTTTACGAGATTTTTGGGGTTAGTTTTGGGTTTTTATGGTTTTTTTGGGTTTTTATGTTTTTTTATGGGATTTTCATGATCCTGATCCCGTTTTTGCCCATTTTGGGGCCAGCTGGTGGCGCCGGGACGAGCCCAACGGGGGCACGCAGGAGAACTGCGCGGCCGTGGGGCCCGACGGGCTCTGGGCCGATTACGCCTGCGAGACCCCCCTGAGCTGGGTGTGCGAGGGACCCCCCTGACCCTAAAATCCTGGGAATCCGCCCCAAAACCCGGGAATCCGCCCCAAAACCCCGGGAATCTACCCCAAAACCCCAGGAATTCACCCCAAAACCCCGGGAATCCACCCCAAAATCCTGGGAATCCACCCCAAAACCCCGGGAATCCACCCCAAAACCCCGGGAATTTGCCCCAAAACCCGGGGAATCCACCCCAAATCCCGTGAATTCACCCCAAAACCCCAGGAATTCACCCCAAAACCCAGGAATTGAAACCAAAATCCCGAATATATGCCCCAAAACCTGGGAATCCACCCCAAAACCCGTGAATTCGCCCCAAAACCCGGGAATTCACCCTAAAACCCCAGGAATTCACCCCAAAACCCAGGAATTGAAACCAAAATCCCGAAAATTTACCCCAAAACTCCGGGAATTCACCCCAAAATCCCGGGAATCCACCCCAAAATCCCGGGAATTGCCCCCAAACCCCAGGAATTCACCCCAAAACCCCAGGAATTCACCCCAAAACCCAGGAATTGAAACCAAAATCCCGAATATATGCCCCAAAACCTGGGAATCCACCCCAAAACCCGTGAATTCGCCCCAAAACCCGTGAATTCACCCCAAAACCCCAGGAATTCACCCCAAAACCCAGGAATTGAAACCAAAATCCCGAAAATTTGCCCCAAAACCCTGGGAATTGACCCCAAACCCCGGGAATTCACTCCAAAACCCAGGAATTCACCCCAAAATCCCGGGAATTGACCCCAAAACTCGGGAATCCACCCAAAAATCCCGCGAATTGACCCCAAAACCCCGGGAATCCACCCCAAACCCGGGGAATTCACCCCAAAATCCTGGGAATTAAACTGGAAATAAACTCGTGTGTGTACTGGGATCGGACTGGGATCATACTGGGAGGGACTGGGATCATCCCTGCGGGACCCCCCTGACCCCAAAATCCCGGGAATACACCCCAAAATCCTGGGGACTCACCCCAAAATCCTGTGATTCCCAAAATCCCAAAATCCACCTTCCCAAATCCCAGAATCCCCAAATCCTGGAATCCCCAAAATCCCGGGAATCCTCCAAATTCCAGAATCCCCAAAATCCCGGAATCCCCGGTTCCCAGAATCCCCAAATCCCTGGTTCCCGGAATCCCCAAATCCCAGGATCCCAGAGTCCCAGGATCCCGGAATCCCAGAATCCCCAAATCCCGGAATCCCCGGTTCCCAGAATCCCCAAATCCCTTGTTCCCGGAATCCCCAAATCCCAGGATCCCAGAGTCCCAGGATCCCGGAATCCCAGAATCCCCGGTCCCTGGGCTCCCCAAATCCCAGAATCCCCGGTTCCCAGAATCCCTGGTTCCCGGCGTCCCCAAATCCTGTAATCCCAACATCCCAGGATCCCCAAACCCCGGATTCCCGGAATCCCCAAATCCCGGGCTCCCCGGTTCCCAGAGTCCCCGGTTCCTGGAATCCCGGAATCCCCGAATCCCAGAATTCCCAGTTCCCCCATAATCCCCGGTTCCCGGGCTGCCCGGTTCCCGGAGTCCCCCAAATCCCGGATTCCTAAAATCCCAGGGTCCCCAAATCCTGGATTCCCGGAATCCCCAAATCCCGGAATCCCGGAATCCCGGACTCCCCGAATCCCGGAATCCCTGGTTCCTGGACTCCCCGGTTCCCAGAGTCCCCGGTTCCCAGAATCCCCAAACTGCCGGACTCCCCAAATCCCAGAATCCTGGAATCCTGGAATCCCCAAATCCTGGAATCCTCAAATCCCGGACTCCCCAAATCCCAGAATCCTGGAATCCCCAAAATCCCCAAATCCTGGAATCCCCAAATCCCAGAATCCTGGAATCCCCAAAATCCCCAAATCCCGGAATCCCCAAATCCCAGAATCCTGGAATCCCGGAATCCCCAAATCCCGGAATCCCCAAATCCCAGAATCCTGGAATCCCCAAAATCCCCAAATCCCGGAATCCCCAAATCCCAGAATCCTGGAATCCCCAAAATCCCCAAATCCCGGAATCCCCAAATCCCAGAATCCTGGAATCCCGGAATCCCCAAAATCCTGAAATTTCCAAATCCCGGAATCCAAGGCTCCTCGGTTCCCGTAATCCCCAAATCCCGGAATCCCCAAATCCCAGGATCCCAGAATCCCGGACTCCCCGGTTCCCGTAATCCCCGGAGTCCCCAAATCCCGGAATCCTGGAGTCCCCGAATCCCGGGATCCCTGGCTCGGTGCCGGCTCAGCCGCGGTGTCCGGCCGTGACCTTCGGCCGTTCCCGGAATTGTTTTGGGATCGATTCCCGTCAGAAGCCGCCCAAAGCGCGCGGCCCCGGAGCCCCGCACCCTTTATTGGCCGGAAACCGCCGCGGGATTTGGGGACATCCTGGGGACATCCTGGGGACATCTTAGGGACATCACTGGGGACATCCTGGAGACATCCTGGGGACTTCCTTGGAGATATCCTTGGGGACATCCTGGGGACATCCTGGGGACATCACTGGGGACATCACTGGGGGACATCCATCCTTGGGGAGATCCTGGGGGACATCCTGGGGACATCCCGGGGGACATGCTGGGGGACCTCCCTGGGGGACATCCATCTTTGGGGACATCCTGGGGGACATCCTGGGGACATCACTGGGGACATCACTGGGGGACATCCATCCTTGGGGGACATCCTGGGGACATCCATTCTTGGGGACATCCTGGGGGACGTCACTGGGGGACATCCATTCTTGGGGACATCACTGGGGACATCACTGGGGGACATCCATCCTTGGGGGACATCCTAGGGACATCCATTCTTGGGGACATCACTGGGGACATCACTGGGGACATCCTGGGGACATCCTGGGGACATCCTGGGGGACATCACTGGGGGACATCCATCCTTGGGGGACATCCTTGGGGACATCCTTGAGGACATTCTTGGAGACGTCCTTGGGGACATCCCGGGGGACATCACTGGGGGACATCCTGGGGACATTCTTGGAGACATCCTTGGGGACATCCATCCTCGGGGACATCCTGGGGGATATTCTTGGAGACATCCTGGGGACTTCCTTGGAGATATCCTTGGGGACATCACTGGGGACATCCTGGGGACATCCTGGGGACATCCCTGTGGACATCTTTGGGGGACATCCTGAGGACATCCCTGGGGACATCACTGGGGACATCCTGGGGGACATCACTGGGGGACATCTTGGGGGACAGCCTTGGGGACATCCTGGGGACATCCTTGGGGACATCACTGGGGACATTCTTGGAGACATCCCTGGCGACATCCATCCTTGGGGGACATCCTGGGGGACATCCTCGGGGACATCCCAGGGGACATCCTGGGGACATTCTGGGGGACATCCATCCTTGGGGACATCCCTGGGGATATTCTTGGGACATCCCGGGGGACATGCTGGGGGACATCACTGGGGACATCCTGTGGATATTCTGGGGGACATCCATCCTTGGGGACATCCATCCTTGGGGACATCCCTGGGGATATTCTTGGAGACATCCTGGGGACATCCTGGGGACATCACTGGGGACATCCTGTGGATACTCTGGGGGACATCCATCCTTGGGGACATCCATCCTTGGGGACATCCCTGGGGATATTCTTGGAGACATCCTGGGGACATCACTGGGGACATCACTGAGGACATCCTGGGGGACGTCACTGGGGGACATCTTGGGGGACATCCTTGGGGACAGCCTTGGGGACATCCTTGGGGACAGCCTTGGGGACATTCTTGGGGACATCCATCCTTGGGGACATCCCGGGGGACATCCTGGGGGACATCGTGGGGACATCCATCCTTGGGGGACATCACTGGGGACATCCTGGGGGACGTCACTGGGGGACATCACTGGGGACATTCTTGGAGACATCCCTGGTGACATCCATCCTTGGGGGACATCCTGGGGGACATCCTTGGGGACATTCTTGGAGACATCCTTGGGGACATACATCCTTAGGGACATCCTGGGGGGA
>NW_024037436.1:1912150-1935930 GCF_015832195.1 Motacilla alba alba
TATTGTGTTATATTGTGTCACGTCGTGTCACGTTACATATTACGCCACATAACGTTCAATCCCATTAAGTAACGCTACATCACAGCAAACCACCCTCCTCCTCCTCCTCCACGCCGCGGCCCCGACCTTGAGGAAGAACTCGGTGCCCTTCTCCATGATCTCCTGGATCTGCAGGAAGCCGGCCGTGTACATCAGCAGGAACTGGTCGCCCACGTTCATGCTCAGGCGGCCGGTGTAGCAGAAGCTGAGGATCTGCTGGAAGCTCTGCGGCTGCACGGCGGCCGGCAGCTCCACCACGGCGCTCTTGGAGCTGTGGAAGAGGTCTCGGAAGTAGGAGCTGCTGGCGGCCAGCACGGCGCGGTGCGCCTTGAACGCGTGGCCCTTCACCACCACCGAGACGTCGCAGAAGAGCCCCTGCAGGCGCTGCTCGTTCAGGCACTCCAGGATGCTGTTCCCGAAGTTGGGGATCTCCATCTGCAGCGTCTGCGCCATGGCGGGCGCCGCGCGGGGCCTGCGGGGACACGCGGGGGCGTTGGGGACATTGGGGACACGCGGGGGCGTTGGGGACACGCGGGGGCGTTGGGGACACGCGGGGATGGCATGGGGACGCTGGGGACACCGCGGGGGCGTTGGGGAAACACGGGGGCGTTGGGGACATTGGGGACACGCGGGGGCGTTGGGGAAACGCGGGGGCGTTGGGGACATTGGGGACACGCGGGGGCGTTGGGGACACGCGGGGGCGTTGGGGACATTGGGGACACGCGGGGGCGTTGGGGAAACGCGGGGGCGTTGGGGACACGCGGGGGGCGTTGGGGACATTGGGGACACGCGGGGGCGTTGGGGAAACGCGGGGGCGTTGGGGACATTGGGGACACCACAGGGGCGTTGGGGACATTGGGGACACGCGGGGGCGTTGGGGAAACGCGGGGGCGTTGGGGACATTGGGGACACGCAGGGGGCGTTGGGGACATTGGGGGGCGTTGGGGATGGCATGGGGGCGTTGGGGACATTGGGGACACACGGGGGCGTTGGGGAAACGCGGGGGCATTGGGGACACGCGGGGATGGCATGGGGACATTGGGGACACGCGGGGGGCGTTGGGGACATTGGGAACACGCGGGGGCGTTGGGGACACGCGGGGGCGTTGGGGACATTGGGAACACCACAGGGGCGTTGGGGACATTGGGGACACCACAGGGGCGTTGGGGACATTGGGAACACGCGGGGGC
Source organism: Motacilla alba alba (assembly GCF_015832195.1). Classification (NCBI taxonomy): domain Eukaryota; kingdom Metazoa; phylum Chordata; class Aves; order Passeriformes; family Motacillidae; genus Motacilla; species Motacilla alba. The sequence goes on from NW_024037436.1 coordinate 1,913,380, forward strand.
GTTGGGGAAACGCGGGGGCGTTGGGGACACTGGGGACACGCGGGGGGCGTTGGGGACATTGGGAACACACGAGGCCTGCGGGGACACCGCGGGGGCGTTGGGGACATTGGGGGGCGTTGGGGATGGCATGGGGGCGTTGGGGACATGGCGGGGGCGTTGGGGACACGCGGGGGGACAGCAGGGGGTATTGGGGACATTGGGGGCAACAGGGACAGTGCGGCTGTTGGGGACATTGGGGACAGCGGGGCCTCTTGGGGGGCATTGAGGGGCAACAGGGGACGTTGGGTACAGCAGGGACAGGGGAGGGGGTTGGGGACAGTGGGGGACAGCAGGGGATGTTGGGGACAGCGGGGAGTAACGGGGGGTGTTGGGGGTGTGGGGGACATTGGGGGGCAACGGGGATGTTGGGGACATGGGGGACAGTAGGGACAGTGGGGTGTGTTGGGGACATTGGGGGGCAACACGGGGCATTGGGGGGCGTTGGGGCGAGGGGACAGGGGCACAGGACGTGAGGGACATGTGGGGACAAGGGCCAAGGAAGGGGGACAGGGGACAGGGTGGATATGGGGGGACAGGGGACATTGGGGTGTGGGGACAGGGCTGGGGACAGGGAATGAGATGGACACGAATGAACAGGGACAAGGGGGGACAGAGGAAGGCCAGGGGTCACACAAAGAGGAGAATTGGGGGGGGGGGGTCCCCCAGCCCGGGGGGAGCCCCAAATTCGGGGGGGGGGGGGGCTCAGTGAGACCCCCCCGCTGGGGGAGGGAGAGGAGCAGAGGGACCCCAGAACACGAGCTGGGGGGGGTCACCAGAAGGGCTGGGGACAGAGGAGCCCCCCCGTGCCCAGCAGGGGAGCGGACGGGACCCCCGAACCCTCCGAGGTGACACCGGAGGGGGACCCCAAATTTGGGGGGGGGGGGGGCGTCCCAAAACCCCCAACCCAGGGGGGTCCGCAATGGGGGGGACCCCAATCCCCGCGGGGAGGGGGGGCACGGGCACAGCACCCCCCCATCCCGGGGGAACCGGGGCCTCGCCGGCGCGGGGGGGGCGGGAGGCGCCGCAGGCCCGGTGGAACGGGCGGGGGGGGGGGCGGGGGGAGGGTTACCGGCCCCGGCGGGGGAGGGAAGCGGCACCGGGGAGCCGGGGTAAGCGGGTCGGGGAGCGGGTTTGGGGCGGGGCAGGGGGGTGCCCGGCTTACCGGGGGCCGGGGGCGCTGCGCTGGGGCCGCGGCCGCTCCCGGAGCCGCTCCCGGTGCCGCCGCGCTCAGCGGCCATTCATTGTGCGGCAGGGGCGACCGGCCGAGCGCCGAGCGCGCCGCCCCGCGCCTGCGCGCGACCAGCCGAGCGCCGAATCCTCCACCCCGCCCGCCCGCGGTCCGCGCGGAGTTCTAAGGGCGGGGGAGGCGGAAAACGCGCGGGGAAGGCGCGGGGAGCGCGGAGGGAAGGCGAGGGGCGCTGACCCGCCGCGCCCTGCGGGAGGGGTCCGGCGGGATCGGTTCCTCGCCGCGCCGCCGGCGGGCAGCGCCGCGGGGTCGCGTTTCGGAGCGGCGGGCGGAGGTTTTCTGACCCTGCTCGGCCGCCGGCGTCACGTGAGCGGCGCAAGATGGCGGCGCCCATGTGAGGGGCGGCGCGGGGGAATGCGCGGGGCGGCGCGCGCGGGTGAGCGGGGGGGACACGGGGGGGACAGAGGGGGACAAGGAGAGTCCCGCAGGACACGGGGGGGACACACCGGGGGTTTAGCCTCTCCCCCGGTATTGCCACGTGCTGGGGACGGGACGGCGGGGGGGGCTCGGTGCGACGCCCGGTCCCGGTTTTTGGGGGGGGGGGGCCGGGGGTCTCCCCCTTCTCACGGGGGTTCCCCCCTCCCGTTCCTCCCTTTTCCGGGAGGTTCTCCTCCCCTTTTTCCCGCCCCCCGGGGCCGAGCCCAAAGCACCCTTTTCGGCGGCAATGCCCCGGTATATCCCGCCAGCCTTTGCGGCAATAACGCCCCGGTATATCCCACCAGCCTTTGCGGCAGCAGTACCCCGGTAAATCCCGACACCCTTTGCGGCAATAATGCCCCGGTATATCCCGGCACCCTTTGCGGCAACAACGCCCCGGTATATCCCGAAACCCTTTGCGGTAATATTGCCCCGGTATATCCCGCCAGCCTTTGCGGCAATAATGCCCCGGTATATCCCGCCAGCCTTTGCGGCAATAACGCCCCGGTATATCCCGACGGCCTTTGCGGCAATAATGCCCCGGTATATCCCGACACACTTTGCGGCAATAACGCCCCGGTATATCCCGACACCCTTTGCGGCAGCAGTGCCCCGGTGTATCCCGGCGTGCCCCGCGCCCCTCACGGCCGCCATGGCGCAGGGCCGGCCCAAGGCCGCGGCCAAGCGTCCCAAGGCGGCGGCGGCTGCGGCTGCGGCGGCCCGGGGCGCTCGGGGCCCGCGGAAAGGAGGTGCGGCGGCTCCCGGAGCCGGGGGGACGGGGCTCAGGCGGGTGCGGGGGTCTCCCCGCGGTGGGGGCGGGAGGAGGCCTCAGGAGCTGGGGTGGGAGGGAGGCTCCGGTTGGGCGGAGGGGTCCCGGGGCGTTCTCCGGTGCCCTCCTGGGGGTCTCCGGGGAGCTCGGGGCGGTCAGCGCGGGGGTCTCAGCCCAGCCTCGCTCCCCGCAGGCCGCACCATCGCCCCCAAGAAGCTCCGCGTGATCCAGCAGCAGAAGCTGAAGAAGGTGAGGACCGGGGGGGGGGTCCCGAGGGGTCCGGGGGGTCTCGCTGTGCCCCCCTGACCCCTCCGCACTGTTCCGGCAGCGCCTGGAGGTCGGGATCCGGATGCGGATCGAGCGGGAGACCGTGCAGCGGGCGCAGGGCGGGCTCCCCAAGAAGCTGGCGCTGCTCACGGCGCCCAAGGCCGGCAAGGACAAAGCCAAGAAGGGCCGCGGCTGAGACCCCCCAAAAAACCCCCGGGAACGACCCCCGAACCCCTTCTGGGGGGGATCTGGGGAAATGCAACCCCCCGGTTTGGGGTTGTCCGGGCTCTTCTCAGCCCCCCTCAGGTTTTTAATAAAAGGGATTTATGTCCTGCCCACGCCCACGGGGCTCTGGCTGATTTTTGGGGGGTGCAGAAAGGATTGGGGAGCGCCTGGAGGGGATATTTGGGGAGGGGGGTGAATATTGTGGGGGTCCCGAGGGTGTCCCGGTGCTTTGGGAGGGTTAAAGGGTCCCCGGGGGTCTCGAGGGTCTCTGTGTCCCCAAGGAGGCCCCGCTGTCCCCCAGGGGTCTCCATTGGGTGGGGTTCCCGGTGTCTTCAAGGGGGTCTTGGGGCTCCTGTGGGTCCCTGGGAGGCTCCTGGGGAGGGTCTCGAGGGGGTCCCGGTATCCTTGGGGAGGTCTCGAGGGTCCTGGCGGGTCTTGGGGGGTCTCGGTGGGTCTGGGAGTGCTCTCTGGGCGGTCTCGGGGTCTCCAGCGGTGCTCTCACAGGGGTCTAGGTGGGTTCCTGGGAGTCCTGGTGGGTCTGGGGGGGGGTCTCGGGGATCCTGGTCGGTCTGGGGATGCTCTCAGAGGGGTCTCGGTGGGTTCCCAGGGGTCCCGGTGGGTCTGGCAGGGGTCTCGGGGGGTTCCCGGGGCTTTGGGGGGGATCCCGGTGTCTCCAGGGGTCTTCTCAGAGGGGTCCTGGTGAGTCTGGGGGTGCTCTCGGGGGGTCTCGCTGAGTTCCAGGGTGTCCCGGTGGGTCTTGGGGTGCTCTCAGAGGGGTCTCTGTGGGTTCCCGAGGGTCCCGGTGGGTCTGGGGGTGCTCTCGGAGGGTCTTGATGAATTCCAGGGGGTCCCGGTGGGCCTGACAGGGGTCTCGGGGAGTTCCCGGGGCTTTGGGGGGATCCCGGTGGGTCTGGGGGTGCTCTCGAGGGTCTCCGTCCGTTCCCGGGGGGTTCCCAGTGGGTTTGGGGCGCTCCCGTCCCTTCCCCGTTTCCCGCCAACGCCGCAACTTTATGAATGGACCGCTAAGCCCCGCCTCTTCACATAGCTCCGCCCCATCCCAATCTGATTGGTCAGTTTCGCTTTGACTGACAGCTCGCCGCGCCCCGCGTTGATTGGCTGGAGGGGGAACCACGACAGCCAATAGAAACGCAGCGCGGGCGTGGCCACCGCTTAAAGGCGCCACGCCCCTTTCCGGGCGGGGCAAATCCACGTGGGGCGCCTCCCCTCCCCCCACCACGGGTGTGGCCGCCTGGGGGCGTGGCCTTTGCCCAAACCCCGCCCCCAATGACGTCAGGGAAATTCCCTGGAATCGGCGCCGCCGGGTTTATTTTGGGAAACAAAACAGGGAACGGTTGGGGGAGGGGCTGCACGCCGAACCCCACCCCCCCTCCCCTCCCCCCACCATCCCCCGGGGGCCTCGCGAGGGGCGGGGCCCCCCCGGACCCCCCCAAACCCCTCCCGTGACTCACCCGGAGCCGCCGGGGCTCGCCCGGGACCGGGGAGGGGAAGGGGGGGAGGAAAACAGGGAACCCCCCCAAAAAACCCCCCAATGCCCCCCAAAACCCCGTGCCCCCCCCCATAATTTTTGGGTGATCCCTCGGGGGGGGGGTTTGGGGTCGCGCTGCGCTCAGGCATTGACAGTGAATATTTCTGGGGGGGCGGTCTCGGCGGGAATCGGGGACCCCCGGGGGGGTCTCGGGGTGCGGGGGCCCGACCCCTGTTCCTGCTGAACTGAGCCAGTTTATCCAAAGCAACTGCAAATCAGCTCAGCGGGCACCGGGGGCGGCGCCCGGGGGGGTCCCGGGGGTCCCGCACGGTTGGGGGGGGTCCTGAGGGTGGTGGGGGGGTCCGGCATGCCGGGGCACCCTGAATTTTGGGGGGGGGGGATTCAGGTATTTAGGGCGGTCCCGGGCTCTGAGGGGGTTTTGGGGGATCCCCAAATTTGAATTTTTTTTTTTTTTGGGGGGGGGGGTCCCTCAGTGCGGGCGAGGGGGGGCGGGGGGGCGGAACTTAGCCACTGTGAACACGGCGCGCTGGACTCTGTTCACAGGTGAGCTAAGCCCTGCCCCCCCCCGGCCCCCAAAACCCCCTCCCCAACACCCCAAAAACACCCCCCCACCCCCCCAAAAAAAAAAAAAAAACCGGGACCCCCCCCCCCCAAAACCCCCCGCCCCCAAAGCCCCTCCCCAGGCACGGCGGCGGGGGCTGCGGCCCGTTGGAAATCCCTGGCAATGTGATTTTGGGCAAAATCGGTAAAAAATCCCAAAGCCAGGAACCCCGGCGGGCGGCAGCGGGGTGGGGGAGGGGGGGGGGGGGGGGTCGCACACCCCCCCCGTGGTGGGGGAGGGGTCGGACACCCTCCCGTGGTGTCCGACCCCCCCCCCCGTGAGGGTCCCGGTGGTCCCACGGTGCCGTCCCGGCGTCGAGGGCGGAGCCCGGTGACACCTGTGGGAAAGGGGGGAGGGCGGTGAGGGGGAGGGGGCACCCCTGGGGGGGTCTCCAGGTGTTTTGGGGGGGGTCTCCAGGTGTTTTAGGGGGGGGTCCAGGGGGTGTTCCATGTGTTTTTTGGGGGTTCCAGGTGTTTGGGGAAGGTCCAGGTGGGCTCCAGGTGGTTTTGGGGGTCCCCAGGTGGTTTTGGGGGGTCTGAAGGGGTTCCAGGTGATTTGGGGGGGCTCCAGGGCGAAGTTCCAGGTGTTCGAGGGGTCTCCAGCTGTTTGAGGGGGGGGTCTCCAGGTGTTTTTGGGGGTCCAGGGGGGTCTCCAGGTGTTTTTGGGGGGTCTCCAGGTGTTTTTGGGGGGTCTCCAGGGGGCTCTCCAGGTGTTTTGGGTGGTTCCAGATGTTTTGGGGGGGGTCTCCAGGTGTTTCTGGGGGGGTTCACGGGGGTCCCGGTGTGGGGGAGTCAGTGTGGAGATGGGATGGGGACATCGGGGACGGGCACAGAGGGGACGGTGGCACCGGGACAGGACCGGGACAGCCTTGGGGACACAGAACGGGGACAGCCTTGGGGACACGGCGCCAGGACAAGGCTGGGGACACGGGGACAGGCTTGGGGACACGGGGACGGGCTTGGGGCCACCACACCGGGACACGGCTCTGGTGGCTGTCCCCAGCCCCGGCACCGTCGCCAGTCCGGGCCGTGCCACGTCCCCAGCGTCCCCTCGCTGTCCCCAGCGTCCCCTCGCTGTCCCCACGGCGGGACGGCCACGCCGGGACCCCCGGGATGTCCCCAAGGCGCCGCCACCCGCGTCCCCCCCGCTGCCACCGGTGTCGCCGCGGCTGCCCCGTCCCCGGCGGCGCCGCTGTCGCCGGCGCTCGGTGGCCGCTCTGGTGTCCCCGATGTCCCCGGGGCTCTGCAGGCGCCATGTGGGACCCACGAGGCCCCGCCCGGTCGTGACATCAGCGTCGTCACGACAACGGGGCGACTTCAAAGGGAATCGGGTGGAACCGGCCCAAAAAACGGGGGTAAACAGCGGCGGCGGCACCGACACCGGCCCGGGGGCCCGGGGGGGGCTCGGGGGGGGCTTGAGGGGCGCCCCCACCCCCGCTCCCCACCGGGGGGGTCGCGACAATCGCGACAGCGGCGGCGCCGCCGGTGCCAGCGGGGTTCAGCTGTCGCCGGTACCGGCGGTGGCGGCGGCGCCACGAGGCCGGGAGGGGTCCGGGGGGGCTCGGGGGGGGGGGTCCCCCAAACCCGGGGGGGTCCCCATGGCTGTGACAGAGCCACGGCCCCGCCGGCACCGCGGGCACGGCGCCCCCCAAGTGTGGGGCGGGGGGGAGGGGGGTTGACCTGGCGTTTTTGGGGGCGGGGGGCTCAGATTTGGGGACCCCCCCTCTAAATTCTGGGGTGTCTCCCCCTGTTTGTTTGTTTTTTCGGGGGGGCCCCTAAGCCGAAGCCTTCCCGGCCGGTTTTGGGGGCCCCTCCCGGAGCCCCCCCGGCGCCAGGGCGGTGCCGGCCCGGCCGCCCCGACCGGCTCCCGCGGCCCCGGGCGGGGGCGGGGGGTCGGGGGGGTGCCCGGTGCCAAAATTCCCACCTTCGGCCCCAAAACGGGAGCGGGAAAAGGCAGCGGCGCCGCCCGACGCCTGCGGAATGCGGGGATTTGGGGGGGCCCGCGGGGGTTCTGGGGGGCCCTAGGGGTGGGGGGGCTGATTTGGGGGGGGGTCCCATATGGAGTTGGGGGCTCAGGGGGTGTGTGAGGGGGTGGGGGGCTCTGCGTGTTGGTGGTCCCGAGGCCGAGGGGATGAGGCCGGGGGCGCTGCCGTGGGTTTTGGGGGGTCCCAGAGATGGGGGGCGGTGGGTCTGGGGGCTCCGGTGCCGCGGGGGGGCGGCCGGTGCTGAGGGGGGGTCCAAGAAGCGACACCGAGGGGGTTTGGGGGTTTCCAGGCCCGGTAAAGGGGGGGAGGGTCTGTGGGGTTTTGGGGGTCCCACACCGGGAGGGGTCTGAGATTTGGGGGGGTCACCCCAGGTGAGACCCGGACCTCCCGAACCGGGAGGGCTCCCTGGGTTTGGGGGTCCGGTCGGGGGGGGGGAGGGGTGTGAGATTTGGGGTTCCTGGGGTGCGGGGGGATCTGCGGGGTTTGGGGGGGTGTCATGCGGGGTGGGGTCTCCGGGATTTTGGGGCTCCCAAACCGGAGGGGCTCCCTGAGTTTGGGGGTCCGGGCCGTGGGGGGGGGTGGGGTGTGAGATTTGGGGTTCCCAGTGGGGTGTGGGGTGATCAGTGGGTTTGGGGGGGGGGTCTCATGCTGGGTTAGGGGTGGGGGTGTCCGGGATTTTGGGGTTCCCAGGCCGGGGCGGCTCCGGCGGCGCTCGGGCCAAGCGGGGGCGGGGGCGGGAAGGGGCCGCCCCGTCCGCGCCCGTCGGCGCCGGGGGGAAAGGATGAATCACCGCCCGGCGCCGCCGCCCCCCCGGCCTGTCCCCCCCGCACCCACCCACCCCGAGCCCCGGAACCCCCCCCCCCCTCTCCTCAGACCACCCCCCAGCGCCGGGACCACCCCCCCAAATCAAACCCCCCTGCCCGAGCCTCGGCAGCCTCGGGCCGTCGATGGGCAGCGGCGGCGCCGGGGGAACGCGGAGCGCTCCCGGTGGGATCTGGCGGGACCCCGCGGCCCTTCCCGCCATCCCGGGCACGAGGCCACGGCCGCGGCCCCGCTCCCGCCGCCCCGGAACCTTCCAGGGGTCCCGCGGGGCCGTTACTCACCGGCGGCGGCGGCCGGACGGGGGGGTCCCGGGGCTCGGGGGGGCTCCCGGGGCGGGGGGCAGAGGCCGGGCAGGGGGGGCTCCCGGGGGCTCCCCCAAGTCTCTGACTTTTACTCCAAGAAGGGAAACGCTTTTAAACGTTTCGCTCCGCCCCGGGAGCGACGAGGCCGCGGCGGCGGAGGGGAAGGGAGGGGGGGGAGGAGGGACCGGCTTCGCCTCCGCCCGCCCCGGGACCGCCCCGGGACCGCCCCGGGAGCCGCGACCCGCCCGGCCCCGCGTCCGCCAGCGGCGGAGCCCCGCACGGCCCCGCGGCGAGCCCGAGCCGGCAGGGAGAGGGTGCGCGAAGGGCAGGGGGGAGAGGAGATCCGTGCCCCATGGAGGGGGCATCCGTGCCCCATGGAGGGGGGATCCGTGCCCCATGGAGGGGGGATCAGTGCCCCATGGAGAGGGGATCCGTGCCCCATGGAGAGGGGATCCGTGCCCTATGGAGGGGGAATTACTGCCCCATGGAGGGGGGATCAGTGCCCCATGGAGAGGGGATCAGTGCCCCATGGAGAGGGGATCCGTGCCCCATGGAGGGGGGATCCGTGCCCCATGGAGAGGGGATCATTGCCCCATGGAGAGGGGATCCGTGCCCCCCTAGAAGGGGGATCACTGCCCCATAGAGAGGGGATCCGTGCCCCATGGAGGGGGGATCATTGCCCCATGGAGAGGGGATCACTGCCCCATGGAGAGGGGATCAGTGCCCCATAGAAAGGGGATCCGTGCCCCATGGAGAGGGGATCCGTGCCCCATAGAGAGGGGATCCGTGCCCCATGGAGGGGGAATTACTGCCCCATGGAGAGGAGATCCGTGCCCCATGGAGAGGGGATCACTGCCCCATGGAGGGGGGATCACTGCCCCATGGAGAGGGGATCAGTGCCCCATAGAAAGGGGATCCGTGCCCCATGGAGAGGGGATCCGTGCCCCATAGAGAGGGGATCCGTGCCCCATGGAGGGGGAATTACTGCCCCATGGAGAGGAGATCCGTGCCCCATGGAGAGGGGATCACTGCCCCATGGAGGGGGGATCACTGCCCCATGGAGAGGGGATCACTGCCCCATGGAGGGGGGATCACTGCCCCATGGAGAGGGGATCACTGCCCCATGGAGGGGGGATCACTGCCCCATGGAGGGGATCACTGCCCCATGGAGGGGGGATCACTGCCCCATGGAGAGAGGATCACTGCCCCATGGAGGGGGGATCATTGCCCCATGGAGAGGGGATCATTGCCCCATGGAGGGGGGATCACTGCCCCATGGAGGGGGCATCCGTGCCCATAGAAAGGGGGATCAGTGCCCCATGTGCCCCAAGGCGAGGGGATCAGTGCCCCACGTGCCCCATGGAGAGTGGGCTTCATGCCCCATGGTGAGGGGGATCAGTGCCCCATAGAGAGGGGGATCAGTACCACACGTGCCCCATGGCGAGGGGATCAGTGCCCCACAGGAAGGGATCCCGGTGCCCCATGGCATGAGGGCTCAGTGAGCCACGGTGCTGTGTGCCCCACAGAAAGGTGGTTCCCTGCCCCATGGCATAGGGTCTGTGTGCCCCACAGCACAGGGACTGTGTGCCCCATGGCAATGGGGTTCGGTGCCCCATGGCACAGGGACTGTGTGCCCCATGGAAGGGGGCTTCGGTGCCCCAAAAAAGGGGGGTCGGTGCCCCACGGCACACCCCACATGGAGCATCTCCCGTGCCCCACGGCCGGGGGGCCGGACGCCCCACGGCGATGCCTGCGTGCCCCGTGTCCGTGGGGCGCCACAGGCCCTGGCGGGGCCGGGGGGGCCGGGGGGGGGGCCGTGGGTCACCATGGCGATGCTGCACACACAGACATTAAACAGAGTTTTATATCGGAAGTAGCGAAACCACAACGCGTCACCGCTGCCGCGGCGCCAGCCCTGCCCCACACCCCACGGCCCTGCCCCACTGCCGGCCCTGGCACACGCCCCCTGCCCCACAGACTGCCCCACAGCCCCCCTGCCCCGCTGCCAGCTCTGCCCCACTGCCCCCCTGCCCCACAGCCCCCCTGCCCCACTGCCGGCCCTGCCCCACAGCCCCCTAAACCCACCTGCCCTCCAGTGGTGGGGCAGGATGGGCACCCCCAGTGCCCCCAGTGCCTCCCAATCCCCCCCAGTCCCCCTCAGTGCCTCCCAGTGCCTCCCAGAGCCCCCCAGGCCCTTCCTGGTCCCGCCCCACATCTGGCAGCGGTTGCACATCTGGCACAGAGCACCGCCCCCCCCCCCCCCCCCCCTTTTCCAGCTGCTAATTTTAAACCCGGGACCCCCCCCCCCCCGGGCCCCCCTGGCCCCACCAGGGTCGGGCACGGAACGGGGACGTGGCACGGGAGGGGACACGGGAGGGGGGACACGCAATGGCACTGCCAGCACGTGGCACACCTGCGCACACCTGTGCCCACCCGCCCGCCCGTGTACGAGCCCACGGCAGGGCCGCGGTGGCCGCCTCAGCTCCCTGCCGGCCCCGCGGTGGCCACGGCGGCCGTGCCGGCACCGTGGGGGCACTGTGGTGGCACCGTGCTGGCACCGTGCCGGCACCGTGGTGGCCGTGCCAGGGCTGTCGGTCACAGGTAGCCGCGGTGGCCCTGCCGGTGCCGGTGTGGCCGCGGTGGCCCCGCGGGCTCGCTGCCGGTCCCCGCGGGCTCGCGGTGGCCCTGCCGAGGCCCCGCTGGCGCCGCGGTGGCCGTGCCAGGGCTGGCGGTCACAGGTAGCCACGGCGGCCGTGCCGCGGGTCCCACGGTGGCCCTGCCGGTGCCGGCGCGGCCGCGGTGGCCGCGCGGGCTCGCGGCGGTGGCCCCGGGCTCGGCGATGCCCTTTCTAGGCAATGGCAGCGGCCGGGGCAGCGCCCACGCGCCGCCGGCGCATTCGGCGCATTCCTCCCGCCTGAGTCAGCCCGGCCCGAGCGGCGGCAGCGGGGCCCGGGCGGCGGGGCACGGCACGGCACGGCACGGCACGGCACGGCACGGCAGGGATGGCATGGAACAGCACGGCAGGGATGGCAGGGCATGGCAGGGATGGCATAGAACAGCATGGCACGGCACGGCAGGGCAGGGATGGCATGGAACAGCATGGCACGGCACGGCAGGGCATGGCAGGGATGGCATGGAATAGCATGGCACGGCATGGCAGGGCATGGAACAGCACGGCACGGCACGGCAGGGCAGGGATGGCATGGAACAGCATGGCACGGCACGGCAGGGCATGGCAGGGATGGCATGGAACAGCATGGCACGGCATGGCAGGGCAGGGATGGCATGGAACAGCATGGCATGGCAGGGCAGGGCATGGCAGGGATGGCATGGAACAGCATGGCACGGCATGGCAGGGCATGGCAGGGATGGCATAGAACAGCATGGCACGGCATGGCAGGGCAGGGATGGCATGGAACGGCATGGCACGGCAGGGCAGGGCATGGCAGGGATGGCATGGAATAGCATGGCACGGCATGGCACGGCATGGCAGGGCATGGAATAGCATGGCACGGCACGGCAGGGCATGGAACAGCACGGCAGGGCATAGAACGGCACGGCATGGCACGGCAGCAATGGCACGGCATGGCAGGGATGGCATGGCAGGGCATGGAACAGCATGGCACGGCATGGCACAGCATGGATGGCAGGGCACTGACAGGGGTGACACCAGCGTAGAACAGGGCACAGCATGGCAGTGACACGGGTGACACCAGCACAGCATGGCACAGCACGGCATGGCATGGCACGGCCTGGCAGGGCACAGACAGGGGTGACACCGGCGTGGAACAGGGCACAGCATGGCAGTGACACGGGTGACACCACCATGGAACAGGGCACGGCATGGCAGTGACACAGGTGACATCAGCGCAGCACAGCAGGGCACAGCATGGCAGTGACACGGGTGACACCACCATGGAACAGGGCACGGCATGGCAGTGACAGGGATGTCCCTGGCACGGCAGTGACACGGGTGACACCACCATGGAACAGGGCACGGCATGGCAGTGACAGGGATGTCCCTGGCACGGCAGTGACACGGGTGACACCACCATGGAACAGGGCACGGCATGGCAGTGACAGGGATGTCCCTGGCACGGCAGTGACACGGGTGACGCTGGCGTGGCACGGACACAGACGCGCTGGCACGGCGCACGCGTGGCACCGCGCTCGTGTGCCCTGGCACTGGGCAAACTGGGAGCACAGTGTGGGCGGGTGGGGGGCACAGCTGTGGGTCGGTGGGTCCCCAGTATGGGTCAGGGGTCCCCAGTATGGGTCAGGGGTCCCCAAGATGGGCCAGTGGTCCCAATATCGGTCAGGGATCCCCAATACGGGTCGGGGGTCCCCAACACGGGTCGGGGGTCCCCAGTACGGGTCAGGGGTCCCCAGTATGAGTGGGGGGTCCCCAACACGGGTCTGGGGGTCCCCGTGCGCTCCCGCCGCGCTGCCGCCGTTGCCTGGCGACGCTGTTTTGGCGGGGCTGAGTCACCGGCCGTGACTCACCGGCGGTCCCGGGACCGGCACCACCGGGCGGCGCCTCCGGAGGCGGAGCTGGCCCCGCGGGGACCGGGGCTTGCCCAGGGGCGCGGCCCGGGGGTGTCCCCTGAGGGGGGAGGGTCCCGGGGGGGGGGGGTGTCCCCCGGTGGGGGATGGTCCCGAGGGTGTCCCCCGAGGGGGGAGGGTCCCCGGGTGGGGGGGGGGGAAGGTCCCGGGGGTGTCCCCAGAGGGGGAGGGTCCCAGGGTGTCCCCCGGTGTGGGAGGGGGGTGCCCGACCCCTCCCAGGGGTGATAGGGGGTGATGAGGACCCCCCCAACCCACCCTGCACCCCCCCAAATCCCCCTTCCCCCCCGAATTTTTGTGTGTCTCCTCCCCCCCCCCCCCCCCCAGATATCCCCGCGGGGGGGAGGGTCCCCATCCGCGGGCGGGGAAAAATGAGCCCCCGGGGGCCTCCCGGTGCGGCGGGTGGGGGGTCCGGGGGGGTCCAGGGGGGGTGACTCAGGGCCGAACCACGCGGCCGTGACTCACCCCGGGCTGGGACCGGCGGGTCCGGACAAAGGCGCTTTCACAGCGATCCCCCCCCTTCCCCCACCCCCGACACCCCCGCAGACCCCCCCAAAAAAACCTTTGGGGCCCCTCCCGGCTGTTTGGGGGGGGGCATCACCCCCCTCTCCCCGTGTCCCCCCCTTTCCCGGTGTCAAGCCCCGGCTTGTGGGGCCGGTGAGTCACCGGGCGGGGCCGGACCGGGGCGGGGGGGTTGTGGCGTCACCGGGAGCACCGGGAGGAGCCGTGGGGACCCCCCGGCACCCCAAGAACGGGAACACCGGGACCCCGGGACGAGCGGCTTTACCCGCACCGCCCCCCCCCGCCGCCTCCCGTGCCTCAGTTTCCCCGCTCACATCGTGCCGTGCCACCGAGGCGCTGCTCCCCACATGTCTCGGGGGGCGGCTGCTGCGATGGTTGGGGTCCGCTGGGGGGAACGCGGGGGTCTCCATCTGCAGACGCCCCCTCCCCTCCCCGAGCCCCCCCGGCCGGGCGCGCAGGGGTTAAGGGAGGCTGCGGTTCCTTTAAATGGGCGGGGCGGGGCTGAACGGGGCGGGGCCGTGCGGGGATGGGGGGGATGGCGGCCAATCAGCGCCGAGGAGGAGGAGCGTGCGGGTAATGGGCGGGGCCTCCGGGCCAAGCTGAGCCCCGCCCCCCACTCAGCCGCTTGGGACACCTGGGGACACCTGGGGACATCAAAGACACACCTGGGGACACCTGGGGACACCTGGAGACATCAAAGACACACCTGGGGACACCTAGGGACACCTGGGGACATCCCACCCACAGCTGGGGACACCTGGGGACATCAAAGACACACCTGGGGACACCTGGGGACATCAAGGACACATCTGGGGACACTTGGGGACATCAAAGACACACCTGGGGACACCTGGGGACACCTGGAGACATCAAAGACACACCTGGGGACACCTGGGGACACCTGGGGACATCCCATCCACAGCTGGGGACACCTGGGGACATCAAAGACACACCTGGGGACACCTGGGGACATCAAGGACACATCTGGGGACACTTAGGGACACCTGGGGACATCAAAGACACACCTGGAGACACCTGGGGACACATGAGGACATTCCACCCACACCTGGGGACACCTGAGGACACCTGGGGACACCTGGGGACATCCCACCCACACGTGGGAGGGTCTCACAGTTTCCCGTCAGATCCTCTGGGTTTGGGGTGAATCATCCCGGGATCCGGTGCCTGGTCAGGGAGGGATCCGGGCGGGATTCCAGAAGCTTCCCTGGGCAGAGGGAATGCCAGGAGCAGGGGGGAAATCCCACCAGGAGATGGATCCCTGATCCCGCCGGGCGCTGAGGGATCCCTGATCCCGCTGGGATCCCCACAAGAATGGGGAGAGATCCTGGATGGGAGCAGATCCCAAAATCCAGAACGGGGACAGATCCTGGATCCTGCTGGATGGGGGATGGTGTGGGATCCCCTGCCCCACCAGGGATCGATCGATCCCACACCCCTCCAGTGAATCCAGTGGTGAGTTTGGGGTAAAACCACCGGGTGTGTCCGATGATCCTGGGATGATCCCCCCCTGAGCAGGAATTTCCCAACCCCACAAACCCCCCCGCGGGCAGGATCAACCAGGAATTCCCCGAAGCACCCAAAACCCCCTGATTTCCCCCCAAAACTCCCGCTCCTCAAGGATTCCTGTCACGCCCCCCCGGGGCGGGCAGCTCGATCACGGCGTTTAACCGAAATCGCGGTGATTAACCCCAATCCCCCAAAGGCCATGATGGCCGCGCCGCCCCGCCCGTCTGGAGGCGCGGACACCCCGGCGACACTGACCACGCGCGGCGTCTAGGCCTCAAACGGAGGCACCGGGAGCACCGGGAGCACCGGGACAGAGTGCTGGGGTGTCCAGCTCCACGCCACCAGCAGCACTGGCCGCACCGGCCCCACGCCACGCCGGAACCGGGGACGCCAGAAGCATCTGGAACAAGGAGCCGCGTCCAGCCACGCGCCATGCGGGGACCGCCGGGGACACCAGAGGTGGCACCAGAACTGGCTCCGGAGGCACGAGGACGCTGCGGTGTCCCGCGCCACGCTGCGCCGGTGGCACCGGGGTGGCCATGGCGCTGCCACGCGCGGAAGCCGCGGGCCAGTTTGACATGTGGCGGGACTACCTGGGGCTGGCGGCCACGGTGGCCGTGCTGCTCCGTGAGCCTGCGGGACTCGGGGACATCTCGGTGCCACTGGGAGCTCTGGCTCCCTGTGCTGGGCCAGCTCCACGTGTGGGGCCAGCTCCGTGTGTGGGGCCAGCTCCACGTGTGGGGCCAGCTCCATGTGCCAGGCCAGCTCCACCTGCTGGGCTAGCTCCGTCTGCTGAACCAGCTCCATGCCCTGGGCCAGCTCCGTGTGCCAAACCAGCTCCGCACATGAGACCAGCTCCACCAGTGGGACCATCTCCATGCACCCAACCAGCTCCGTGTGCCGGACCAGCTCCGTGTGCCGGACCAGCTCCACATGTCAGACCAGCTCCGTGTGCCAGGTCAGCTCCACCAGTGTGGCCATCTCCACGTCCCACACCAGCTCCACCAGCAGAACCACCTCCGAGCACCGGCCCATCTCCACGTCCCAGACCAGCTCCACCAGCGGAGCCACCTCCGAGCACCGGCCCATCTCCGGGCTCCGTGCCGGCTCCGTGCTCGTTCTGCCAGCACAACGGCGAGTCCCCGGGCGTGTACCGGAGCCACAGCCTGCGTGACGCCCAGGGCCGGCTGCAGTGCCCGGTGCTGCGCAGCTACGTCTGTCCCCAGTGCGGGGCCACGCAGGACCAGGCCCACACGCGCCGCTTCTGCCCCCGCACGCACCGCGGCTACGCCTCCGTCTACTCCCGGCCCGCGCCCGCCAGGAGCGGGCGGAGGAGCAGCAGGACGTAGGCGAGGGAGGGAGGAGCCCGTGCCACCTTGCAGGTACAGGTGGGGTGGGGTGTGCCACGGCAGGCGTGGCACGGCCCGGGTTTAGCCGGGGCTGGGATTCCCGTGAGGAATGCGGCGATGGGATGGAGGATGTCACATCCCCGAGCGGGTTTGGGGTGTCCCGGGGATGGCACAGAGGATGTGGCGCATCCAAAACCTGCGTCTAGCCAGGGCTGGGATTGCTGTGAGGAATCTCGTGATGGAGTTGGAGCTGGTGGAGGGAAGGGGGCACAAATTTTATCCAAACCTGGGTTTATCCCAATTCCTGTGATTCCTGTTTTATCCAAACCTGGGTTTAGCCAGATTCCCGTGAGGAATGTCGTGATGGGATGGAGGATGTCACATCCCCACGCAGGTTTGGGGTGTCCCAGGGATGGCACAGAGGATGTGGCACATCCAAACCTGGGTTTAGCCAGATTCCCGTGAGGAATCTCACCAGGGAATCAGAGCTACCAAAGGGACAGAGCAGACAGGTGGCAGGTGACACCGGGGAGCCACCAAAGGATGGGAGACTCCCTGAGGGTTTCCAGATCCTGGATTTAGGCAGGAATGGGATTTCCATGAGGGAATCTCACCAAGGAGCCTTCACTAAAGGAAGGAGGAGGCACTGGGAAACGGGTGACACGAAGGAAGGAGCCGTGGATTGATCCAGGATGGGATTGCTGCGGGAATCCACCAGGAATTTGGCATTAACCCCGTGCTCCTGCCTCTCTCTCCTGGCTTCTCTTCCAGGGACTGCCCCAGAGGATGAGACCACGGCTTGCAGCTTGGCTGGGACCAGTCTTGGAGCTCGACTGGGACCAGTTTGCCCGGTTTGTGCCACCTCCCGACGCCGTGGCACCCGCAGGAGTCGCTCCGGCCACATCTGGGTGCTGCCAGAGGGGCCAGCTCTGAGTTCTGGGTTTGGTTTGAGTTCTGAGTTCTGAGTTTTGGGATTGGTTTGAGTTTTGAGTTATGAATTTTGGTTAATCCCAAAAGGGCTCGGTGCCCCAGGGGTTACCAGATGTTTTGGGTCGGATTGTGGAGTTTTGGTTAATCCCAGGCTGGGAAGGGGCTGATGCTCCAGGTATTGGAGTAGTTTTCAGATATTTTGGGTTGGGTTGTGGAGTTTTGGTTAATGCCAGGCCAAAAAGGGACTGGGAAGGGGCTGATGCTCCCAGTGTCGGAGCTGTTATCAGATATTTTGGGTTGGATTTTTGAGTTTTGGTTAATCCCAGGCTGGGAAGGGGTCGGTGCTCCAGGTGTTGGAGCTGTTATCAGATATTTTGGGTTGGATTTTTGAGTTTTGGTTAATCCCAGGCTGGGAAGGGGCTGATGTTCCAGGTGTTGGAGCCTTTATCCCATCACCACAGCCATCCCTTAGCGTTTTGGCCGAGTTTGGGTTGCTTTGGTGGGATTTGTTCACCCACAACACCGTGAAGACCCCTGTAGCGAGTGCCGCAACCATTCTCCACGTGCAGGTCGCTTTATTCCCGTTGTTTCCATCAATAAATGATTATTATTAATTATTATTCCTGATGGCCCTACCCCTCTTTCCAGCGGCTTCCCCCGGGCACCGCCCTCCGGCCGCGCCGCGGCTTCGGCCTCCTCAGCAGCTCCAGCCCTCGGCGGGCTCCCATGGCCAGGCGGCTGTGGGGGGACGTGGGTGTCACTCGGGGGGTGCTGGACCCCCAATTTCAGCGAGATCCAGGCGGATTTGGGACTTACTTGAGGTCCGAGAGCTCCCGGATCAGCCCGCGGATGACGTCGCTGGCATCCGCCGGCTCCGCGGCTTTGGCGCTGCTGGGGGAGGAGAACTGGGGCTTTTTCCACTCCCCAAATTGGGAATTCCGGGCGAAATCAGGATTTTGTTCCCCTAGAAGGGTCTGGATGCACCCACCTGTGCCATGGGCTGCTCCCTGTGGATCCGGGGTGGGCCTGGCCTGGGGTGTGCCAAGGCTGCAGGGAAAGAAAGGAGTGGGAGGGCAAGGGGGTGGGGAGGGTCCCAGTTTGGGTGGGGAGGGGTCCCTGGATCCCAGTTTGGGATGGGGAGGGGTCCCTGGATCCCAGTTTGGGATGGGGAGGGGTCCCTGGATCCCAGTTTGGGATGGGGAGGAGTCCCTGGATCCCAGTTTGGGATGGGGTGGGGTCCCTGGATCCCAGTTTGGGATGGGGAGGGGTTCCTGGATCCCAGTTTGGGATGGGGAGGGGTTCCTGGATCCTAGTTTGGGATGGGGAGGGGTCTCTGGATCCCAGTTTGGGATGGGGAGGGGTCCCTGGATCCCAGTTTGGGATGGGGAGGGGTTCCTGGATCCCAGTTTGGGATGGGGAGGGGTTCCTGGATCCCAGTTTGGGATGGGGAGGGGTCTCTGGATCCCAGTTTGGGATGGGGAGGGGTCCCTGGATCCCAGTTTGGGATGGGGAGGGGTCCCTGGATCCCAGTTTGGGATGGGGAGGGGTCCCTGGATCCCAGTTTGGGATGGGGAGGGGTCCCTGGATCCCAGTTTGGGATGGGGAGGGGTCCCTGGATCCCATTTTGGGATGGGGTGGGGTCCCTGGATCCCAGTTTGGGATCATCCCAGTTAGGGATCATCCCAGTTGTACCTTCTCCACTGGGCTGGTCCCTTCCTGCTGCTCCTGGGGCTCGGTGCCGGTGGCTCCTGGCTCCAACCCTGCTGTGGCCATCCTGGAATTCCCACCCTGGCAATTCCCGCTCCCTGCGTCCCCTCCAGCGCTCCGGGCACCTCTGGCACCACCTGGTGACCCCGTGTCCACTCTCAGGGTGCCACGCTCCTCCTGCAGGCCACCTTCTTCCCGCTTTCCTGCTCCATCCGACACCTCTGAACTTCCCTCAGGGGCCGCGTCCATCGCCGTGTCCTCGTGGGCTCCAGAACCCCCTGGTTCTGCTGATTCCAGCTGCTCCTCTCCCGTTCCACCCAAATTTCCCACTCTGGGAATTTCCCAGTTCGGCTCTGGCTGCTCCTCTCTTTCCTCTTTTGCCTCTGGAATTCCTGGTCTTGGTGATTCCAGTTGATCCTCTCCTGTTCCATCCAAAATTCCCACTTTCAGCGACTCCAGCTGCTCTTCTCCTGCCCCATCCATCTCCAAAATTCCTGGTTTTGGTGGTTCCAGCTCATTCTCTCCCGTTCCACCCAAAATTCCCACTCTGGGAATTTCCCAATTTGGCTCTGGTTGCTCCTCTCTTTCCTCTTTCGCCTCTGGAATTCCTGGTCTTGGTGATTCCAGTTGATCCTCTCCTGTTCCATCCAAATTTCCCACTTTCAGCGACTCCAGCTGCTCTTCTCCTGCCCCATCCATCTCCAAAATTCCTGGTTTTGGTGGTTCCAGCTCATTCTCTCCCGTTCCACCCAAAATTCCCGCTCTGGAAATTTCCCAATTTGGCTCTGGTTGCTCCTCTCTTTCCTCTTTCGCCTCTGGAATTCCTGGTTTTGGTGGTTCCAGCGGATCCTCTCCTGTTCCATACAAATTTCCCATTTTCAGTGGCTCCAGCTTCTCCTCTCCTGCCTCATCCCCCTCCAAGACTCCCAGCTGAGGTGATTCCAGGTGCTTCTGCCCCATTCCATCCAAAATTCCCACTTTCAGTGGCTCCAGCTTCTCCTCTCCTGCCCCATCCCCCTCCAAAACTGCCGGTTTTGGTGATTCTCCACAATTCTCTCCTGCCCCATCCAAAATTCCTGGTTTTGGTGACACCAACTCATCCTCTCTTGCCCCATCCTCTTCCAAAATTCCCAGCTGGGGCGATTCCAGATGTTTCTCTTCCACCCCATGGGAAATGCCCTGTGTAGGTGATCCCAGCGCTCTGCCACCTCCAATTTCCTTGTCTTTCCCTTCCTGAAAAATCACGTTTAAAACCCCAATTTGGGGAGTTTTTCCCTCTGTTGGGACCTCGGGATCCATCCCGGCAGGATCTCCACGGGGATCAGCTCCCGGTGTTTCCTGAAGGATCCGCTTGGCTTTGGGAGCGTGGAATTTCCTGTCGCCTGTTGTTGTGTGTGGTGAGGGAAAAAAGAATTTTTTTTTTTAATGGAAAGGAAAAAAAGGAAATCAGTTTGGATGTGGGGAGATCCCAGTCGGGTCTCCCAGAAGGGGGAAAGGACCCCAGTTGGGTCATTGTCAACCAAAACTGGGACATTTGGGTGTTTTCCTTTTACCTGGGATTGGGCGGCTCCTGCGTTTCCCCATCCTGCCGCTATCTAGGGAAGGATAAAGAGCAACCCCAAATTACCTCAGCTCCCCATTTCACCCCACCTCAGCTCCCCTCAGGCCCCGGCAGCCATTTTCCCCTCACAGCCCTCAACGCCCTCACAGCCAAAACGACATCCCCCAGCTCCCCTAAAGGCACAACCGCGACACAAAACCCCAAACCCTCAGGGCTTTAGGTGAAAATCGCGGAATTTCCGCCGATTTCCACACATTTTCCACCTCGGGGCATTCGGCCCACCGTCTCCCTCACGTTTTTCCCGCCTTTTCCCTGCCGGCAGCGGGGCACGCTGGGAGTTGTAGTTCTCCCGCGCCGCGAAGCAGAGCGGTTTTTACGACAGCGGCTTTTGCGACGGCGGTGCTGTAAAGCGCGGGGTGTTGACAGCGGCCGGCGGAGCAGGAAGTGAGTGAGGATAAACCGGGATAAACCGGGACAAACCGGGATAAAACCGGGACAAAACCGCGACAGACGGCACCACCGGGATCGGGGGGTGAGGCCTGCGCACAGCTGAGGGGTGACAGCGCCTTGTGGGGCGCCCTGGGACGCGACAAAAGTCGCGGTGGGGCCTTGAGGGGCGCGCCCGGGGCCTTGTGAGGAGCGGGGGGCGCGGAGATTTTTGGGGGGCTCTGAGGGGGATTGAGGCGTGAAATGCGGCTCGGAGGGGAAGCCGAGGGTTTAAATCAGAGCGGGGGTCTCCCTGTGCTCCCCCTCCCCAGCTCCGGCGGGCGCGGAGCCATGAGCCGAGCCAGGAGGGTCCCGGGCCGAGGGGGCGGCCATGGCCAGGCAGGTGCGTGTGACCCCCCCCGGACCCCTGCTCTGGGTGTTGGGGGGTCCCGTCCTCCCCTCCAGCACTTTGGGGGATCCCTGGATCCCTGGAGCCCCTCCTGGGGGTCCCCTGAGCGCTGTCGCCCCCTCCCCAGATGGGGCTGCTGGCGGATCCCGGTACCGGGGGGGGCCCCGGGGATGTCGCCGGTGGTGGCGGGGACGCGGCGCTGGAGGCGGAGCTGCTGCTGCTGCTGGGGGACAGGGAGGCACCGGCGGGGGGGCCAGCACCCCCACCCCCCCAGCGAGGTAAATCCCCCTCCCCTCCCGCTGGAAGTGCCCCCCAAAATGGGTCCGTGACCCCCCCGTGCCCCTCTCCCCCCCCCCCCAGATCTGGCAGCTGTGGAGGCCCTGGCCCAGCTCTGCCTGCGGGACCCCCCCGAGGAGGAGGAGGAAGGGGAGGAAGATCTGGAGAACGAGGAGGAGCTGCTGGTGAGGGGGGAGGCGCTGAGCCTGGATTTTGGGATCCCTGCCCGGGCTGATACCCGGGGCCCCTGGATTTTGGGGTCCCTGGATTTTGGGGTCCCTGCCCAGGCTGATTCCCGGGGCCCCTGGATTTTGGGGTCCCTGGATTTTGGGGTCCCTGCCCAGGCTGATTCCCGGGGCCCCTGGATTTTGGGGTCCCTGGATTTTGGGGTCCCTGCCCAGGCTGATTCCCGGGGTCTCCGGGCAGGCAGAGCTGCAGGAGGTGCTGCAGGAGGGCTCTGGGAGCGCAGCGGATGCCGAGACCCCGCAGGTATGGCCTGGCTGATCCCGGGGCTGATCCCAATCCTGATCCCAGTCCTGATCCCGGGGCTGATCCCAATCCTGATCCCAGTCCTGATCCCGGGGCTGATCCCAATCCTGATCCCAATCCTGATCCCGGGGCTGATCCCAATCCCAGTGCCCATCCCCAGGGTGGGTCCTGGACGAGCTCCCAGTGCTCCTGGTACTCCCGGTATTCCCAGTGTTCCCAGTATTCCGGATATTCCTGCTATTCCCGATATTCCTGGTATTCCCAATGCTCCCAGGATTCCCAGTGCTCCCGATATTCCTGGTGTTCCCAATGTTCCCGTTGTCCCGGTGTTCCCGTTGTCCCGGTGTTCCCATTGTCCCGGTATTCCCGGTGTTCCCGGTGTCCCAGTACTCCCGGTATTCCCGGTACTCCTGGTATTCCCGGTGTTCCCAGTGTTTCCGGTGACCCGGTATTCCCAGTACTCCCAGTATTCCCAGTGCTCCCGGTGTTCCCAGTGACCCGGTATTCCCGGTATTCCCGGTATTCCCGGTGTTCCTGGTGTTCCCAATGTTCCAGTGTCCTGGTACTCCCGGTATTCCCAGTGTTCCCGTTGTCCCGGTACTCCCGGTGTTCCCGG
>NW_024037436.1:1936930-1964060 GCF_015832195.1 Motacilla alba alba
TTCCTTAAAAACCAAGAACCCTTAAAAAAAAAAGCTTCCCCTCCCTTGAGCCATTCTCCTGGGAAATTTTAGTCCCTGGCCCGACGACACCCGTTGGGATTTTGGGTGGAAAAAGGCACTTACTGTAGCCAGCGGTGGCGGAATTCCCTCCGTAGCCATAGCTCCCGTACCCAGCCCCTGGAGAGGAAGGAAACGTTGGAATAAACAGAGATTCCAAGGGTGAAATGTCCTGAATTTGGGGGGCCATTCACCCCATGGAGGGCTCTAGGAAATCCAACTGACATGGACACGACACCAGAGGGGGATTTGTTCCCCCACAGGGATCTGGGGGGCTCTGGAACGTCCAGGAGCCATGGACACAATGCCAGAGGGGGATTTGTTCCCCCACAGGGATCTGGGGGGCTCTGGAACGTCCAGGAGCCATGGACACAACACCAGAGGGGGATTTGTTCCCCCACAGGGATTTGGGGGGCTCTGGAACGTCCAGGAGCCAGAGCCACAGTGCCAGAGGAGGAGGGGTCATTCCCCTATGGAGAGTTCTGGAACCTCCAGAGCCATGGATGTGATCCCAGGGGGGAAGGCCGATGCCCAGGGGTGCTGGGGGGTCGGAGCCCCCCCGGTGCGCTGCTGGCCCTCACCTGTGTTCATGTAGCCGCCGTGGTTGCCGCCGAAGCCGCCCCGGCCTCTCCCCCGGCCCCGGATGTTTCCGCCCCGGCCGCGGCCCCGCATGTTGGGGGGTGGGGGGGCCTCGTTGTGCATGGGGCCCCCCCCCATGCCGAACCCCGGGTTGTGCTGCTGTGGGGACAGGGAGAGGGGACAGAGGTGTCACTTGGAGCTGGGGTGAGGGATTTCCCAAAAACCCCCCAAAACAGAGCCCCAGGACACCGCTTCCCCAGAACAAGAGCCACCGAGGTGGACCCCAAATTCAGGCCCGTCCCAATCCAGAGGGCTTTTGCTGCAAAACCTGAAGGGTTTTGTGCTTCCAAGCCGTTTGCTCTGCTCCCAGGAAAGGACCAAAGAGTCAACGGCTGGTGAGTTACACCCCAGAGTGAGACCCCAGGCCTATTCCCATTCCAGACCAGTTCCCACCACTCTTTTCCCATTCCAGAGCTGTGGGATTGGGGATTTCACTCACTTTGACTGGGAATTTGGGGCCGCCCCTGGCTGGAACAGGGGCTCTTTTCTTCTTGTTCTGCTCGATGGCAACGGGAGCATCCGGGAACAGCTTCTCCAGCGCGGCCAGCGCCGCGTAGGCTTTGGCCACTTTCTTGTTTGAGCCGGCACCTTGGAACTTCTGCCCGTCCACCTCCACCTGGGAAAGGGATGGAACCACACATTGAAGTGGGAAAGGGCAGGAAAAGATGGGAGACCTACAGGGAATCCCAGAGCTGGAAGTGTCACAGGCTGTCCCCGCCCATTAATGAGCTTTAAAAGGTTTCTCCCAAGCCAAACCTCTTGGTTTGCTGATTTAAACTCTTGGGATGAGGATGAGGTGGCTTTCCAAGCTCTTTTCCCACCTGAGGAGCTCTGGATTGGGGCTGCTGGGAAGGGCAGGAGGCCCCGTGTCCCCTCACCTCCATGACAAAGCGCTTGTCGTGGCTCCCGCCCGTCTCCGAGATCAGCTCGTACTTGAGCCCGCGCCGCTTCTCGTTCAGCTCCATCACCGGGTTCTTCCCGTGCTTTGTCAGGATTGGTCCCTGCTGCTTCACGTTCTGCAGGTGGAGGAAGGCTGGGTGAGCCCCAAAATGTCCCCACCGCTCACGGAGTCGCTCCCCAACTTTTTCGGGAAGGACACTCAAGGAGCCGCTTCCGCCTCCAGGAGCGACCCAAAACCAACAGCAGCACAGCCGCCACGGCGCCACGTGTCCCACACCGCGTCCCCCCACGCACCTCAGGGGTCTGATCCGAGGGGGGTGAGGCCGCCGTGGGCGTCGACACCGTTTCCACCACGGGCGGAGGAGCCACAACCACCGGCTTCGTCTCCGTCTCCTCCGCCGACTCGTCGCCCTTGCCGGAGTCCTTGCCTTCCACTCCGGTGGGCAAACCCATGTCCTGCAGCACCTGGAGGGCAGCGGGGAGGTCAGGAGCCGTGCTCCAGCACCACCCTCTTGGGAAAACACCCCAGGAAGCTGCTCCAGGCCGTTTATTGACTGTCTCTGGCACTCAGCATTCCCAAATCCTGCGGGCACTCCTGGGCACCCTCGAGGCTGGGAGCTCCTAGTGCTGCTCCCACCCCATCCTGGAGGTTCTGTTGGTTTTCCCATTCCCATTCCCACTCCCACTCCCATTCCCACTCTCACCTTCACAGCCACGTGAAGCTTTGCTGTTTTCTTGGACGGCCCCGAGGCCTCGAAGGTGCTGCCGTCGATCTCCACGGACATGGTGAAGATGGGAGCGTGCACGGGGCCGGTCTGGGACACCAGTTTGTACTGGAGCCCTGGTTTGAGCTGGTTCAGCTTCATCAGCGCGTTCATGGCCTGTGGAGGCTCCAGCTTTTCCTCTGCACGGGGGGAAAAACCAACACCGAGAGTTTGTGGGTGTTTGGTGGCTCCTTCGAAGAAGCAAGACTGATTCCAGACCGGTATTTTTCAGTTAGGGGCCAGCTCTAATTGGTATTTTTCATTTCAGGCCAGTCCTGATGGGTGTTTGCTGATTCCTGACCAGTTCCCATGGGGCTGTTCCCATTCCAGACCAGTTCCCACCAGTATTTGCCAACTGCAAATCAGTTCTGACCGGTCTTTTCCCATTTTAGACCAGTCCTGACCAGTATTTTCTGATCTCAGACCAGTTCCAACTGTCTTTTCTCTTTTTAGACCGGTTCCCACTGGTCTTTTCCCATCCCAGACCACCTCCCATTGACCTTCCCCAATTCCAGACCAGTCCCCATTGTTCTTTTCCAATTCCAGACCAGTTCTGACTGCTCTCTTCCTATTTCAGACTGAGTTCCATCAGTCTTTTCCACCTCCCAGACAAGTCCTGACCTTTTCCTCCTTGCTTTCAGTTCTGCCCAGCACAAACCTCCCACTTTTAAGTTATTTTACCCACCCCCACACCCCGTACCCCCTATTTCCAGCCCCCCAAGCCCCCAGTCCTGCACTGAGCACCATCTGCACCCCCAGTTTCCACCCCATTTCCCCCCGGGCCGTACCTACCTCTCGTTAACTCAATACCTTTTTTCTGAATCTTCTTTTTCTTTTTGCTGGGGGATTTCTCCTCCCCGTCCTCCTCCATCGGCCGCTTCATGGGAGTCACGGCGTACGTGGTGCTGGGTGGGATCTGAACTGCAGGAACGAGCACGAGCACTCCCTAAATGCCCCGTTTTCCACCCGAACGCCCGGGATGGCGCGCGGGGCCGTCCCCTCCCGGTACGTACCGGTATAATCGACTGGGTTCTCGTTCTTTGGTTTCTTGGGCATTTTGGAGGGCAGGGGATCCATGCCCAGGACCTTGTGGAGCTGGCCGAAGGCGGCGAGCCGCAGCGCGTGCTGGGGATGGGAGCGGGGGTCAGCGGGAGCTGCCGGAGACCCCCCTGCTCACAGCCCCACGCAGCCCCCCTGCACCGATCCATCCTCAGCGGGGTCTCGGATCGAGTCTTTGGGGGACTTTCGCCCAAAAAGGGGCGTCGGGACAATTCTCTACTCAACACCTGATTCTTTGCTCTGGGTGGCCAAACTACGGGGCCCACGCGGGTGGCCTGGTGGAGTGACCGTGGCACCGAGCGACCACAGCGCCGCGTGGCCACGGCGCCGAGCGACCACGGGTCTAATCTATGGTGGCCGAGGGAGCCGGGAGCGGAGCGAGCCGGGGATTGGGAAGGGCCGGATGGAGGTCACACTATACCTGAGCACTCTGTGTGATATCTTCCCTTTGTTGTCTGTCTAGATGCCCAATAGCATCAGTGGCTTCTTTTTCACAAGGGTCATAAATACCAGAACCATCTGAAGGCAGGAAACAAGGAAGATATGCAGAGAATTATCCCGGGTCTCTACCCTAAATTCCCTGGGGCAGCTCCGAAGGCGCGGCTCGCCGGGATTTCTGCGGGATGGGCCGCGGGAACGGCGCTCCCGGGAGCCAAACTCCGCTGGCGCCTCTCTCTACGGGGCTGAGGTGGCTCCAGAGCACGGCAGGGCCGGGAATCTCCGCGCGCCCGCGGGGACGGAGGGGCTCCCGACCGCCGGCACCCCCCGCGCTCCTCCCGGCTCCGCTCGCCTGGCCGGAGCTCACCTGGCATGACGATGCCCGAGGCCAGGCACTCCAGCACCCGGCGCAGCGCCTCGCCCGCGCCCATCGGCCGGTTCGCCGTCCCGATGGACTTCTCACACAGCAGCTCCAGCGGCTGCAAGGCAAGCAGGGACGTGAGGGCAGGGAGAGGGGACACGGAGCCCGGAGAGGGACTGGGAAAGGGACCCCAGAGAGGGACATGGAAAGGGACCCCAGAGAGGGACATGGAAAGGGATCCCAGCGAGGGAGCTGGAAAAGGGACCCCAGAGAGGGAGCTGGAAAAGGGATCCCAGAGAGGGACCCCTGGAAATGGGATCCCAGGAAATGGACCCCTGGAAACGGGATCCCAGGAAATGGACCCCAGGGAAAGGGATCCAAGGGAAGAACCCTGGAAAGGGATCCCAGAGATGGACCCCGGAAAGGGATCTCAGGAAATGGGACTCTGGAAAAGGGATCCCAGGAAATGGACCTCTGGAAGGGGATCCCAGGAAATGGACCCCTGGAAGGGGATCCCAGGAAATAGACTCTGGAAAGGGGGTCTGGGACAGGGATCCCAGGAAATGGACGTCTGGAAAGGGATCTGGGAGAAGGGCCCAAAAGAAGAGGTCCAGCAAAGGGACCCCCTGGAAGGGGACTCCAAAAGGGATCCTGGGAGAGGGACCCCAGGAAGCACGCCGGGAAATGGGATCCCTGGAAAGGGATCCAAGGAAGGACTCCAGGGAAGGGACCCATCTGGGAGCAGCTTCTGGTGCCCAAAGGAGGAGAGGAGCCAGGCTGTGGAAATCGTGAATGGATAAAACAGTTCGATAACAACGTGATTTGGTAATTAATAAAACAAGCTGATGATGTGATTTGATAAGATAAAGTTGTTTGATAACTGATAAAACCGTTTGTTAATTGATAAAGGAAACTGATGATGGTATTTGAGGACAGCATGGTTTGGTAACCAATGAAGTGATTTGATAATTAATAAAACTATTTGATAACAAGACTTGAAAATTAATTAAAATATTTTAAAATAACACAATTTGATACTTAATATTTGATAATAACATGATAATACATGAAACAATTTGATAATGATAATGATGTGGTTTGATGACTGATAGGACAATTTGATAGTAACAAGACCTGACAGCTGATAACACTGACAATACCGTGGTTTGGTAGCTGAGAAAACGTTTTGATAATAATGTGATTTAATAATCGATAAAACAACTTGACAGTAAGGTGAGTTGATAACTGATAAAGCAATTCAGCAACAACCTGAGCTGATAATTGACAAAGCAATTCAGTGTCAAGGCGAGCTGATACTTCATTACCAATTTCAAACAGCGTGAGCTCGTAATTAGCTGACAATTGATAAACCCACTGGCACCACACACATCGGATTTGTGTCTAAGTGCAGAGAAGCCGTTCATCCACAGAAATCCCCACCCTGGCAAAGGGGACGTGCCTGGAACCTCGGGAGAGAGCAGAGCCGCCAACCCCCCCGGAAGGGAAAAGGGAATTACCCATCCTCTGAGCGGGGCCCAGGTGGGAACGCGCGTGCACAGGTCCCGCAGCACCCGGATCACGATGACGCACGACTTCAGCCCGTTGGCCCTGGCCTGGAAGCGGAACCAAACCGGACAGGGGTTCACCGAGCGCCCGCCCGCGCCGCCGACGCTCCCTCCAGGTGCTGCTTTGCCGAGGGGAAAGCCGGAGCCCGGGCCCGGAGCTGCGCCGGCCGAGGCTCGGCCAAAGTCTCGGCCGAGCTCCTAGCCAAGGGGTTGGCCAAGGCCTCGGCCAAGGAGTTGGCCAAGGAGTTGGCCAAGGTCTTAGCTAAGGGCTTAGCCAAGGGGTCGGCCAAGGGGTCGGCCAAGGTCTTAGCTAAGGTGTTGGCCAAGGGGTTGGCCAAGGTCTTAACCGAGGTCTTGGCCAAGGGGACGTTACTCCTCACACCAAGCGGCAGCTCCGCGGCTGCTCCGTACAAAGGCTCCTAAGTCACTCCAGCGCCCACAGTCCGGCACCTCCGAGCGGCCGGCGGCCACTTGAAACTCCAACTCCAAAAAAAAAACACTCAGCCCCTTAAAAGAGTTTACCAACGCTTCTACTTAAAGATAAATATAAGAACAAAATGCAAACCTGGAACCACTTGGCGTGGCGCAGAGACGCCAAGGCAGCAAGGCATTTCTGCCTGTCCAGAACGTCCGGGGAGTCGGTGACTGAGAGCGTTTCTAGTCGTGGATGGAATAAGAAGACAAGGCACGGTTTGACCAAGGGGCTTCTGTCGGGCCGAGGGGGATGAGGCAGCATCCTAACGGGCAGCTGAGGCTCCCAAAAAATCCTGCCGGGATGCTGGGAGCGGGAGGGAAGGGGCTGCGGCGCTGCCGCCGCGCGGCCTCGCCTGGACACCGGGGAAGCTCAGCTCCCGGGGAGGGATGCACTGGAACGTGCGCCGGGAGGAGGAGGAGGAGGAGGAAGAGGAGCAGGAGGAGACCGGGCGTGAGGCTCGGTGGAGGGCACAGAAATAAATCCTGGATGGATGGAGAGGCGGCGGCGAGGCCGGCGATGGGGAAATTTGAGGGGGTGAAGCCCCGGCTCCGCAGCGGGAGCGCAGGGGGTGGGGAGGAGGGAAGGGCGAGGCTCGGAGAGGATCCAGGGAACCCTCCGCCCGGAAGGATGGCTGCCCCGGCCCCGGCCCGCGACAGAGAACGTCCTGTTGGTCAAAGGTCCAGCGTCCCTAAAATCGACAAACTAGAAGGCTCGGAGACGAGGTCAGAGATCAACACCAGAGATCAACAATCAAGAGCACAAAGAGGTCCCGGTTTGTGCTGCAGCAAAACTGAGGAAGGGCCCGAAGTCGCCCAAAATTGCTCGAGATCAGGGTTTTAGATAAGGCTAGTGCGGAGCGGGGGAACCGCCGGCCCTACGGAGCCCATCGGAATTGAATTGGAGCGGACAACCAGCAGCCGCTGGAGTTCTGATTCCAAAGGGAATTTGGAGAAGCTAACTTTATCCAAAACTCTGCATCGCTTTCCGGAATTCTGAACCTGAGGTGCTGCAAGAGCCACGGGAGGAGCCCCGAGCACCCGGTGTTCTGCTGCAACACACACCGGGGAACATCCCGGAACATCCCGGTTCATGGACATGCAACTCCTCGGACAAGAAGCCTTCGAGAGGGGTTTTTTTTTGGGTTTCTTAAACAAATCTGGTTTCTATTTTCATGTCACTGCACTGACATGGCCGGGGAACAAACCACGAGTAATACAACGAGATGATGAATTAGTGAACTAAAGGCCCAAGTGGAACCAAAAGAAAGGATAAAATAATAATACTTAAAAAAAAAAAACCAAAATAGAGCGAAATCCCGCGGCAAAGGTGCTCCTCAGCTTCGCAGGCTCGGTCCGGGTAAACCACAACCGGGATCTCGGCGAGGGTGGCACAATGAAGGAATTTGACTAGGATTTGGCCAGGAGAGCTGCCACGGCTCCGGCCGAAGCTGAAGAGCACCTTCCCGCTCGTTAGCCGCGGGATGCCGGGCGCCGGCCGGCCGTACCTCCGGCCAGCTGCTTCTCCAGCTCCTCCCTGACCACGGGCGACGTCAGGTGGATGGTCAGGGTCAGCGGGGGCTCCTTGGTGTTCTTGATGATGATGGCGGCGTCTCCCACAGACTGGATGATCTCGTACTTGTCCTCGGTGATCGCCTGCAAGGTCGGGGTGGAGATGGGTTGGAGTAAGACGGGTTCCAAAGCCCCCTCCAGCCCAAACCGTTCCGTGATTCCGTAACCCCGGAGCCCCTCTGCTCTGGGAATGTTCTCCTGGAGCAGGGGAGGCTCTGGGGAGACCTTGGAGCCCGTCCCAGTGCCTGAAGGGGCTCCAGGAGAGCTGGAGAGGGACTCGGCACAAGGGATGGAGGGACAGGATGAGAGAGAATGGCTTCGCCCTGGGAAAAGGGGGATTCAGATGGATTTTGGGAAGGAATTCCTGCCTGTGAGGGCAGGAAGGGGCTGGGATGGAATTCCCAGGGAAGCTGTGACTGCCCCTGGATCCCTGGACGCGCCCAAGGCCAGGTTTGGGGCCTGTGGAAGGTGTCCCTGCCCATGAAGAGGATGAGCTCCAAGGTCCCTTCCCACCAAACCATCCCACAATTAACGAGGACGAGCGCCTTTAGCAATCCCCGAGCACCCCTGGAAATGGCTTTTCCAAGCCAGAACGGGGGGACCAGAACCATCCCAAAGGGAATCTCCCCCGGGGCTCCGCTCACCGCCAGCTGCACTCCCAGATTATCGGCGACTTTCTCCAGGAGCTTGGCCGTGGGTTTGTCTTTGCACAGCAGCACCAGCTCCAGGTCCAGGTCCCCCTTCAGCAGGAGGCCTTTGGCCACGAGCCCCACGCGCATCACCCCCCGCAGGGTCCTCGTCAGCTGCTCCGTGGCTTTCTGATCCCTGGAAAAGCAGGGGAGAGGGTCACCATGGTGGAATTCACAGCCTGGTGACGTCCCACCCAACCAGAGGGATGGATCCGTGAGGATCAACCCAGCGCCCTCGCCCCAGCCCTGCCTTGGTTAATTCCCCTCAGGTCCCCAGCCAGGGAAGACAGCTTTTCCACCAGCACGAGCAGGTTTTTGGGGAGCAAAGCAAATTTTAGGGATCTAAAGCAGGACGGTCCCACCAGCGCTTTGCTGCTCACCCTCCTTCCTTGTTCTCCTCCTCGGCCGCCGTCTCCATGGACTCCGTCTCCGGCTGCTCCCCGCTGACCTTCTCCTGCTCGTCAATCCAGTCGGAGACGGCTTTGAGCGCCCGCTCCGTGTGGGACACCATGTTCTGCACGGCCTCCAGCTCCTCCTGCGTGGGGTACACGGCCGAGTGCTTGGCCATCACGTGCCGGTCGTCGTTCACAAAGATCCGCATCGGGCGCTGCGAGGGCGGGAAGATTTGGGAACGTTTCGGGAGCGCCGGGACACGGACATTCACCCCGCGCCCGGGAATCCGCCCGTCCCTTACCATTTTTGTTTTCTGCTGCCTGCCCGAACGTTTCGGAGGTGTTTATTTGGATTTTGCTGGCCAGCAGAGCGGCGCGGCACCGCGGCGTTCCGGGATCTGAAAGCGACAGAGAGCGGGTGAGCCGGGGCAGCTGGAGCAGCCGGAGCCTGGGGCACACGCTGGAGCTGGAAGCAGCAACAGCAATTAGACAGATCCCAGCTCGTTAGCCAAAGCCCAGCTTTCTGCTCCCCAGGATTGATGTCCCCGAGACCTGCAGAGTGACAACGGTGGACCACGGAGCATCTAACCCTTATTCCCGTTTATTCCCAAGAGGCTTTCCCATGAAACGGGACTTTTCCAAAGCTCCTGTCTCCAGAGCAGACAGCACTCCCCTCTCCACACCGGAGCAGCTGCCCTGGGAAATCCAGGTGGGAACCCAGCGCTCCAAAGCTCTGGGATTCAACCGATTCAGCCCAAGGGACACCGAATTCCTGCCTTTTTGTGGGAACCGCCCCCAGATGGGGCAGCGGAGCCTTTTGTTCCAATTCCTTTTTGTTCCAATTTGTTCCAAGCTCACCCAGAGCTGGGACTCACATTTTTAGGATAAAAACCAGGAAAACTCATTCCCTCCAGCCGCTGTACGGCCACACAATTCCACCCAAGGAAACCCCTCTGACTCCAATCCTGCCAGTTCATTCACAGGATGACTTAATAGCACCATAAATCTGGATTTAATTGTAATTAAGCCCCGACCGGTGCCGGCTGAGCAGGGAGAATCATTCCCAAGGAGCCACATGCCATCTCCCAGTGCCTTCTGCTCTGGGCTGGGCCCTGCAGGCCCCGTTCTTTTCCTTAAAATTCCCTCCATTCCCTTCAGGCTGGATAAGGAAAGGGTTGAAATCCCACCCAGTTGCTCCTACAGTCAGAATCACAACAGCCAGAGAGCTCTGTCCCCATCATCCCTCTTCTGGGATTTCTGGAGGGAGAAATCTGGGAGCTGATGCTGCAGCACCACCAGACCCGTGTCTCTTGAGGAGAAGAACCACAGATTCAGTTCGACCAGGAGCCCAATCCTGACAAAAACAATCCCTGCCCTCGGAAACGGGACAAACTCTGGAATATCACCTGGTTTCGGCCTCACCCCCTCCAGCACTGCCACCCCCAGCAGGAATTCACCAAACTTCCCGCGCTCCCGAGGGAAGGAGTGACTCTCCCGAAGGCGTTTTCGGGACGACGGAGGGAAAAACAACCAAAGGACGTAAAAGGCTGGAATTTCTGCCCCGAACGTGGGAAAGCGTGTCACAGGCGAAGCCAGCCTGGGTTCAAGGCCGCGTTTTAAGAAAGAATTGGTCGCTTTTATCTGAGTTTCGGCACCTGCCCGGGATGGATGAAGAGCCAGAACAGCACGGCCCTCACGGGGAGCAGCCCAGGAACCCCGGGAGCGCGGATCGCAGCGGGAATCCCGCAGCGAGGGGGGCACAAAGCCCCCAGTCCCCGCGGAGGGATGGGGCTGCTGGATTTCTGTGCCTCTAAACCCTTCAGAAACGGAGGGGATAACGGAGCTGGAGCAACGGGAACCGTGAGGGAGCGGGGACAGGGGCCGCCAAAAGCTGAGGAGAGGAGAATCCTACTCCTGAGCGGGGAGAAAGGCTAAAATCCCCCCCAAAAGGGGATGATCCCACTGCAATTCCCAGCCTGGGATGAGGTGGGATGGGGAGGGAAGAGGGGCTTCAAGCCCCTCCAAGGGGATGATGCCCCCTCCTCCATGATGCCCCCCCGAACATCCCACCCAGGGGCGGCCGAGGGGGTCAGGAAAGGACCGGCCCCCCTCAGACCCCCCATCCCCGTCCCCACAGCAGCGCAGGGCGGCGGGGCGGAAGGGAGGAGGGGGCGCGGGGCCCGGGGGTGAGGAGGGGGCGCGGGGGGTGAGGAGGGGGCGCGGGGGCCGCCGGGCGCTGCCGCCATTTGCAAGCGCGGCGCGAACAAAGCGGCGCCGGCCACAGATGAGCCGAGTCCAGGGGAGCCCCGTGCGACACCCGCGGTCCCCGGGCGGCGGCTCGATCCCCCCCGGTCCCTCGGGCCGCTGCTGAGGGGGATCCGTGAGGGGGCCCGGCCGCCCCCCCCCACCCTCCCCTCACTCACCGCCGCCATTTTGTCTGCACACAATGGGCAGGGCGGGAGGGAGGGGACACGGGGGGGGCCGGGTCACCACGTCCCGCCGCCCCCCCGCCTCACCCCCTCTCTCCCCCCCACCTCACACCGGCTCCTCCCGCCCCAGCACCGCCCCGGCCCGGCCCGGCTCGGCCCGGCCGGCTCGGCGCGGCTCCCCCCCCCGCGCGGCGTGAGCACGGCTCCTACCGGGGCGCTGCCGGCGGTGCCTCGCGGGGGCGGCCCGGCCCGGCCCGGCCGGCGGGGCCCGGGAGGGGCCGGAGCGGGGCCGGAGCGGCCGCGGCGGGGCCGGAGCGGGGCCGGAGCGGGGGCCGGAGCGGCGGCGCCGGGACTGCGGCGGGGGCGGGGCCGCCGCCGGCGGGGGGCGCGCGCGCGCCGGGGGGGCGGGGCCATGGGGAGCGCGGCCGACGCGGGCCAATTGGAAAACGCGGAGGAAAGGTGACGGACAGGGGGTAGAGCGAATCGGAGCGGGCAGAGGGAGGGTGATGGACAGGGGGCGGGGAGGGGAGGGGGACGGGCTTGGAGGGCGGGGATAAGCGGTGTGGGGGCGGGCGCGGGCCAATGGAGTGGCCCGGCACGAGGCGATGGACAAAGGGAAAGACCAATGGGAGAGGGAGGAGGGAGGGTGGTGCAGGAGGGGCGGGGCCGAGAGCGGTGGCGGGAACGGGCCCGGGGGGGCGCGGGCTGAGGGGACGCCGTGAGGGGAGCGATGGCCCGGGAGGATCTCCCTGAGGGGACACGTCCGCGCCACCCCCCGAAGCACCTGAGCCCTGCCAGGGTTCCACCGGGAAGATCCTTCTCTGACAAGGAATGAAAAGGTTTGACCTCAAAGTGCCTTTTGTTGGAGGGGTTTGATGTCAAAATCGCCTTTTTACGAGGGCAACAACCTCAAAATCACCTTATTTGGAGGGGGTTGACCTCAAAATCACCTTATTTGGAGGGGGTTGACCTCAAAACCACCTTATTTGGAGGGGGTTTGGCCTCAAAGCCACCTTTTCTGAAGGGGTTTGACCTCAAAAATGCAGATTTTTCAGTCACTTAACCTCAAAACCATTGAATTTTTGAGGGGAACAACCTCAAAGATGCCTTTTTGGAGGCATTTGACCACAAAAACACCTTCTGCTTTAGATGACCAGGGAAACAACATTAAATAGGTGTCTGAAGAAGCACTTTGCTCTTTAAAATCCCCTCTCGGAGACCCTGTGGCTCAGGGATTGTTGGAAAATTACTCAGATTCAGCCAAAACTCCCCAAAATCACTGACCCCCACTTTGAAAACAGCTGAACAAATGCTGAAATGGCCGTTTTGGGGTGAAACGTGGCAGAATTGGTGTCAGCCCTGCGATGTCACACAGCAGAACGAGGTCCAAACAGGCACTTTTTTATTGTTGGTCGCGACGCTGACGGAACCGCGCAGAGACTCCGGAGTGTCACAGCACCCTTAATGCCTCAAAAACACATGGAAAAACGAGCATTTTCCTGTAAAACATCACCCCTGCGGGTTTAGCATTTTTTAGGATTTGGGGTTGTTGCCTTTGCCCGCAGAACAATCGGGTTTGTAGGGACAGAAGCTGCATTTCTAGACGGGGGCAAAAAGCGCCATCATTCCTAAATTCCATCATTTAATGCCTTGAACACAGAGCTTTGCCTGGAAGCAGGAACCCAGCCTTGGAGTGAAGCTTTTCTGGACACCGAATTGCCCCGGACAGCTGCCCTCGCTCTGAGTTTTAAAAAAAACAACCCTAATTTACAGGAACATTTCCCTCACTGCTCCCATCACCCCTAAAAATCCATTTGGGTTTATTGGGAATAAAAATCCTTGATTCTCCTGAAATCCTGTGCTGCTGGGAGGCAGCCGAGCCAGCCCGGCTTCCCCAGGAACACATTTCCCCAGATTTCTTCTCTCCTTCCCCACTTTTCCTTCCACCCTTCCAAATTCCTGCTGGCTTTTGCATTTTTAAGCAAATAAACCCAGTTCCTGCCACTCCTCAGCTGCTTCCCACAGTGTCCCCACACCCAAAGGGTCAGGATTTAGGAGGAAAAGAGCTGAAAATCGAGGAGTGTGAGAGAATTTGCCCCCAACACAAACATTCTGAGCAGAAATAAAACCAAAACCGCCCTGAAACCTGCACAGGGAGGGGAAAAACGGAATTAATCCAGAATGAGCATCAGGAGCTGCAGGACACATGCTGGAGGTGCTGGAATGGCTGAAGGTGGAACGAGGTCTGGTGATTATTCCCTGAATTATTCCCACTTAACCCAAACAGGGAGGATTTGCCTCTTTTCAGCTTCATCTGATCTTTTCTGTTGAGCTTTACTGTCACTTTTTCAGCTTTGTTTTTACCTTTCCCTTCATTTTTTCTGTCCTTCCCTTCGCCTTTCTAGTTTTACATTTTCCTTCATTTTTTTTGGCTTAAATTTTCCCTTCCACTCCTCTGTCCACTGACCAGCTGCACTAAAAAACAAGGGGGAAAAGGGAAAATTTAGGGAATTTTAAAAAGAAAAATTAGGGAAATCAGAGTGTTTGATTCCAGATAGGGAAGCTCTGCCCGGCGGCGTCAGAGAAACTAAACCGTGCCCCCAAAAATTCACTGGAAAAGCTCCAAATAAACATAACTGAAAACATCCTGGAAAAGCAAAATATACAAAAGCCCCCAAAGGATTGGATAATTCCACAGAAACATCCCCGGGACGATACAAAACCTAAAGGTGGCAGGGGAATTGGGATAAAAAGAAGCCAAAGGGATCCCTCAGCAGCAATTCCTGGAGCCAGGTGAGCACTGGGAGGGGGGAAGGTGGGACCCCCCAGCCTCTGGGAGCTGGGAATTGTCCCCCAAAGCCTCGGAGCATTTCTTTAAGTCCTTTTTTAACAAAAACAAAAAGCCCAATTGCTGGCTCTGCTCGTGTGGCTGCACCGGGTCTGACGGTTAATTCTGTTAATTTTAGGTTTCAGTTAGTCACATTTTAGAGTTAATTGACCCTTTCCACACACAAAAAAAATCCCTTTTCCCCCCTCCTGGCAGGAGCCACCAGGTGTTGGCTGCCACTGGCTTTGCTAAAATCACCTGGAATGAAACCAAAATCCCCTCAGGTCCAACAATGCCCCCTCCCCATGCCCCGGGGGAGGGGGGTGTCCCTAAACCCCTCATGCAGGTGAAGCATTTGGGAAGCTGGGGAAGAGTTTGCCCTAAACTGACAACTTTGGGGGACCAGATGCACATTTTTGGGGAGGAATCTGGGGAAGCTACAGGTCCTCCAGAGGTGCAAGAACTGGACAGAGCCTCAAGCCCCAAATTCTGCTCATGGCCCCTTCATTCCCCTCCAACTTCACCCCTTGCAGTGGCTATAAAAGCACTAATTAGCTTATTCCTAAAAGAATTAATTAATTAGGGCCCAGAACAGGGCCCTGGGGTGTCAACAAAGGGCAGTGAGGGATGGGAAGTGATTCCAGCCCGTCCCAGCTCTCCGGGCAGGAATGCACAACCACAATTCAATATTTTGGGGGGCCACAAGGAAAACACCCCACGAGGAGCTGCCTGAACCTCCCGGCTCGTTCCCGCGTCACCTCCACGCCCAGATCCGTGTGGATCCCTCCGGGCTCACCCCAGAAGGGGTTACCAGAACCAAAAGGGGATCAAACACAATTAAAACTCACTCTGGAGTCGCTGGCCCCCTGGAAATTGGGATTTTGCCCCAGGAGTGGCACTGGCACAGGGCCCGGCGTCTCGTTAGTGGTGACAAGCTCGTCATCGTTACCAGCGCAAGGATTTAAGGCCGAGTCATCAAAAATCTGCATTTTACCCATCCACCCACACTGCCAGGGGTGGTCCAAGGTCCATGGAGGCGAATTCCACGCGGGACAGGCGGTGCCGGGCGCTCTCCAGCGCGGCGCTACGCGTCGGGCTGGCCTTTGTTGGTCTTCTTGAGCAGCTTCCTCAGGTCCTGGGACATGAAGTAGGGCTTTTCCGCCGAGCCGTCGTTGCGCTCCAGGTCTTCCACTGCAAAGAGAAATCCCCAGCCCCGCGGCGGGGGCAGGTACGGGGTTGGTGTGATGGAGGCTCCTGGGATCCTCTAACCATGATTCCCAGGTTAAACAAAGCATCTGGGCTCATCGTGGAATGGGGTTTTTCTCTCTCTTGACACAGCAAACCTGGGAATGGCCCGCAGGGATTGAGGAGAAAGAGGAAATTTGGGTGTTCTGTTCTTCGGGGGGGGGAAGTTGAACTGAGCCAAGGGCAGGAGGGACCCCTTAGCTCTTCCCAACAGCTCTGGAGCCAATGCAAAGCGATTCCCCTCATTCCCAACGTGCCAACGAGGCTGGAAAATCCCAGCCGTGGAAAAACAACATCCCAAAACCACACAAAGCCACAAAGCTCCGGGCTCACGATGCCCAGGGGGTGTTTTGAGAGGGATTTGGATCCTTCTGGGATGGAAACAGGAGCATCAACACCAGGGCTTTGTCCTGGGAGGGTCTGGCTGGGAGCTGTGGCTGAGGCTGAGCCGCAAGAGCTGTTTTTTTAAATCTCAATCATTTCTGGGCTGTCTGGAGGAGAAATCCTGACCCACTCCATGCCTGGAGTGAAACCCTCCAAGTCCCAACGGCCACTGGTGACGGCTCCTGCGATGGCTGGGACAGGGGACAGGGACAAGGTGGGCTAAAGCACTGGGTGTGAAGCCAAAGCTCTGCAACCTCGCCCGGAATCCTTCAAAATTTTGTGGTTTGCATAGAGACGGGGGGGAGGAAAAGAGTGAGAAAACTGCAAGGAAAGGGGTGAGGAGAGGGCAAAGAAAGTTTCACTGCTCTTGGCTGAAGCAGACACAGAGGAAACGCCCAGAGACCAGTTTGGGGTGGCGGAACCCGCTCGGCCCATCCCACAAAGCCCTGTCCCTCCACGCTGTCCCTCGTGCCAGCCACGCCAGCCTTCCCTCAGGAACAAAGATCTCTGCCTCAAAAGCACGATGATCTCCAGGCACCGCGCTCCTCGCTGGGCGCTACCGGGACCCCCAACCAACTCCAGGTGGGTTCTCTTGACGCAGGAACACGGATTTTTGGGCAGGAGGGTAGACTGGACACCATCGGGCGCTGAGGGTCGGCACCCGCCACCCTCGAAGGACTTCCAGGGGACACAGTGGCACCGCGGGAGTCGCTGCTGGGGTCAGGGGGCCGGGAGGGTCCCGCGGCCTCCACCCGGCGCCAGGCCCTAGCCTTGGCTATCGGCGCTTTTGGAAGGTTCTAGGTGCCCCTTCATCAGGATCTCGCTGAGCTCAGGGGACATGTAGTAAGGCCTCTCCGGAGATCCATCGTTTCTCTCCAGATCTTCACCTTTTCCAGCCCCAGGAAGAAGCGGCCGTGAAGGGGAAGAGCAAAAAGCAGTGGAGGAGCCAGGGAGAGACAGGGCGGAGGTGGAGGATGGAGAATGTGTGACCAGAGACACGGGAGGGGTGGAAAAGAAGGAAAACGGGGAGGAAAAAAAGGGAAATCAAGGTTAGTTGTAGTTAATTCCACCGAGCCCAAAGCACCAAAACAGAGAGAGAGATGCAGGAGCCCACGGACAGGCTGGGGGTCTCTGTTGGAGCAGGCAGGGGAGAGCAGGTGAGAACGCAGGTGAGGAATCAGGAAAGGAAAAAGCAGGAGAAAGCAGAGGGACCCCGGGATTGGGAGCAAACCCCCAAACTGGACACTCTGGGGGCGAGCCCGATGGGAGAGGGGGTTTTTGCTGATACTCACAGAAGCAGAGGAAGAGGGTGTCCACGCACATGCCGTACACGCTGAAGAACCCGTGGGCGATGAGGTAGGAGCCCACGATCACCGTCTGGAAGAGAGAGCGCGCGCTGGTGCCGCGGCCAGCAGAGAGCCTGGAGCCCCAGCCAGGAGCGGCAGGAGGAGGAGGAAAGTGCTGAATCCCACATTCCCCAGAGGAAGGAGGAGAAGTGAACAGGGCAGGACTGTTTGGAGCAGCCCGAGTGGGGACAAAAGGCCTCAGCCTCCACTGGAGGGAGGCCAAAGTGGGCAGCGCAGGCGGGCGCAGCGCCAACAGCAACCAACAAAGGGCTCATTGCACCAGCGAGCGGGAAAACACCTCCAACAAAGGAGCTCCTTGAGGCACCCGCTGTGGGGAGGGCTTGGTGTGGGGCATCGCTGTCCTCTCCTGAAGTCACCCCAGAGAGAAAGGGCAGCTCACCAGAATCGGGACCCAGTAGTAATTCAGCGGCGGCGCCGTGTCCTGGACCAGCTTTATCCGGTGGGTGAAGAAGAAGAAGGCAAGGATTCCTGGGAAAGCAAGGGATGGACAAGGGTGGGCAAGATGGAAAACGGGATGGAAAGGAGCACGTTCACGGGCGGGGTGACTTGAGCGGAGCTTTTGGGCCAGCACAGCTGGTGACAGCAGCTGGATGCCTGGAGGAGAAACTTCCAGAACCCGGCACTTACCCACGCTTCCCACGATGAGGAGCTTCCCGAGGAAGAAGAGGAAATCCGTGACTTTATCTAACACAGCCACCCTGGAGACGAGAGAGGGATGAGCCTCTGCATCTGCTCCCCACTCCAAATTCCCACAGAGGCAGCCGAGGAACGTACGGCAAATGGTCTGGGGTGATTCCCCCAGATCTCACCTGATGATGTTCCTCATCAGCAGGAAGAATGCGTTCCGGGCCGAGGTGCAGAAGTTGGTGCCGTAGATGGCGATCTGGGTGGAAAAACCATGGAGAGGAGAGAGAAACGGGGCTGCACTGAGTCCACCACCCAGGGGAAGGTGCAAGTCCCACCCTGGAAGGGTTTCTCATCCACTGCCGGGTCAGGCATCGCAGAGACGCAGAGCTGAATACCCCCACCCGCAGAAGGTCCTTCCCAAAGCCAAGGGGATACGGCCGAGGTCAAGGTTTGTCAGCCAAAAAGCTGAAAAACGCCACAAAGCTACACGTTCCCACAGCATCGGGAGACACAATTCCCAGGGAAATCTCCGACCTGCCCCCGTGGCAGCCCCAGCACTTGAAGGGCTTTGGTTTTAGGCAACTCTCACCATGATGTAGGCGTTCCTGTTGAGGAACTTGATGAATTTTTCCAGGCACCAGAAGCAGCACTTGAGGCAGCTCAGGAGGAACTTGGCAAACTTGTTCTCAGCGGCTGGAGGGCGCAGAGAGAGGGGTCAGCACCAAAGCCAGAGGAGTTGGGTCTTCCAGCAGCCACTCTAAGTCCCTGGTGAGACCTTGTTGCCACAGTTCCCCACCCAAGCCCTGTTCTCAATCCCCTGGGTACTCAGTGTGAGGCCCAGACTGCTCTTCCCATGCCCCCACTCGCTGTTGACATTTCCCGATGAACGGTTGCACGGCACAGAATTCCCTGGCACCAGGGAGGACTGGCTGAGCCCCTTGGCTCCTGCCCCGGGAAACGCTTCATGGCATCACGGAACGGTGTGGGTTGGAAGGGGCCTTGCAGCTCATCCCATTCCACCCCCCACCACAGGCCAACCCCGCTCATCTCCCCATTCCCATCCCAGCCCTGGTACCTTTCAGCCGGTGGTCCAGGTACTCCAGGATGACCCTGATGACCTGGACAACGGCCAGGACCAGCGAGCCGAAGGCCAGCGAGCCAGTGTGGTACCTGGGGATGGACCACCCGGTTATAAAGGCACAACCTCCCAG
Source organism: Motacilla alba alba (assembly GCF_015832195.1). Taxonomy (NCBI): domain Eukaryota; kingdom Metazoa; phylum Chordata; class Aves; order Passeriformes; family Motacillidae; genus Motacilla; species Motacilla alba. The sequence continues at coordinate 1,955,928 of NW_024037436.1, forward strand.
AGCTCCCGGCCACCCTCGCGGGGACGGACGCACCGGAGCGCACGGCCGAAGGCGGAGAAGAGCGGGAAGGCCGGCATGTCGTCGGGCTTCTTGAAGGCCCAGTAGTAGGAGGCGAAGGCGCCCGCCAGCGTCACCTGGCCCAGCGCGATGACGAAGTTGGCGAGCCAGAAGAACATGAAGACGTTGAAGAACTGGAGCACGATGAGGTACTTGTGGTAGGCGGTCTCGCCGCCGTAGAACGCGAAGAGGCACTGGGCGTCAGGGCACAGCTTGGTGACGTTGCTGGTGTTGAAGGTCTGGAGAGGACACAGGACACCGCCGGTCAACCCAGGGCGACCCCCATGGTCTCATCTCTGACAGGTTCCAAGTTTCCTGAGGTCCTCACCTCGGGCTTGCAGGTCTGCCCAGAGAACGGGCACGCGGACTCGTTGAACACCTTGTAAACAGCCTCGTTGGAGGTGGACAGGAAGCTGCGGGTCACCATTAAGGAAAGGTTGTTTTCCAAAACCAACCCTAAATCCAAACCAGGCTCCACTTTGCTCTCCCCGAGCTCTCGCTGCGGCTCTTCCACCCCAGGGTTTGTTTTGGGTTAAACCTCAGAGGTTTAAGGTGGATGCGCCATCAGATCCTGCTCCATGCCTACGGGGAGACTGGACTTCTGGGAACAGGGATGCAGGGAACAGGAAGAGGATGAGGAAGAGGGTGAGGAAGAGGAAAGGATACACGGCAGTGCTGGCCCAGTAGGCGATGCAGAGGCACAGCAAGAAGAAGGTGCACAAGGGGAACAGCAGCGACGACATGACGTGACCGACGGCCCTGCGAGAAGATGATTAAACCCCAGTTAGACCCTGGTTAAAGGCTGGTTAAACCACGGAGCGATGGGTGCCACGGCCCTGGGGACGGGGACAGCCAGACCTGCTGGCCTCCTTGATGAGCGCGATGGCGATGAGGATCCTCTTGCGCAGGAAGATGAGCAGCAGGACGATCACCAGCTCCAGCACGCACAGGATGATCACTGGCAGGGGAAGCGAGCACAAGGGCCACCTTCACCTTCCCCCACGGCACCAAAATCTCCTCCCGGGAGCATCCAGCACTGCCCCATGGCTGGGCACCCAGCAAAGTCCCTCCTTCACATGGGAACAGCCCAAACACCTGCTGGGACCCCCCCTTCCCGTGCCCTGTCCTGGGTCCCATCCCGATTCCAGAGGAGGACGGATGCTTACGGAACGCCAGCCACGTCTGCCGCAGGTGGAGGTAGACACGGAGGTCGGTCTGGAAGCCCAGGTCTGTCAGGGACACATCCGACCCCGCTTCCCCTTTTAGCTTGGCATATTCCATGTAACAGTGGAAGATTCCTGCAGGAAAAAGCAGAAAATTGTCCTCTTTGCACGGGAGAGGCAGCGCCGGACGCCAGCCAGGGAGGAGACGCCCAGAAGGACGCGGCGTGTGAACTTCTGCAGCCCAAATCCCACTGGAAATGGGGAAAGGAGAACAGGGAAAAGCCGGGGAGAGGCTCCCAGCCCCCTGCTCACCGTATCCCAGCACCAGGATCACCATCACGATCATCACCCAGACCATGATCCCGGCCAGGAAGCGCAGCAGGACGATGAAGATGAGGCTGGCCACCATGGCAATGACGAGGCCTCTGCGGGAGGAAGGCATCCACGTGTCACCACCCTCCCAGGGTGCCCCAGCATCCCCCAGACGCGAGAACCACGGTGGGGACGGACGGGATGGATGTCACCGCTCGTGCTTTGCTCCATGGGAATTGTGGGAAAGCCGGGGGAATTGTAAAATACTGGAAATCCCTGAGTTCTGCCCCGTGCTCACATGATGATCCAGTACCAGGACACCGTGTAATCCTCGAAGATCTTCATGGCCAGCTGCCGGGTCTCCAGCACCACGTTGGCTTTTCTGCAAGGAAACGGGAAGCGCCGATGGAGCGGGAGCTGGGGGGACCCCAAAACCATGAAAACGCAATTATTCCGCACAGCAAATTCCCCGGAGCTGTCCGCACTGCGCCTCCTTCGCCACCCTCCGCTTTTCCAACGTGGGATTTTGGTGCAGGATTTCTTGCAAAGCACCTGACACCCCGAACGGGCCAGGCAGCGCTAACGAAGCAGCTCTTAACGAGGGGCACCGGCCCGGGACTCACTTGGCCCCTTCCAGCAGCTCGGTGACGTTCCTGCGGCGCCCCCGGCCATCGTCGTAGGTGGTCTCGTTGCCCACCATGATGACGCCCTTCTTGGCCTGGATGGCTGGGAAGCATCTCCGTGCCACTGGTGAGACAGAGGGGGTGGCTCAGCTGGGAAAACAGGAGTCCCAAACCCCCCCAGAACCCCCAAACAGCCTCCGAAAAATCCCGACGGAAGCCAGCCAATCGCTAACGAGCTCCTCGCTAATTCCGGACGTACGTGGGGTGCTGGGAATGAGCATGGCCGGACACTCCTTGTCCCTCAGCACCTCGAGGGGAGCCTGGGTGGGGACAACGAGCCGGACATCAGCGCTTGGGGCAGGAATCGCCCCCCGGCACGGGAACACCGACCCCACAACCCACCTTCTGCGAGCTCTTGAACTCGGAGGTGCAGAAATTCCGGTAATATTCCAGCGCTGCGGGGTTCCCGTAGGCGGTCAGGTACGTCATGTACCGGTCCGGGCATTTGCTGACGCAGATCTGCACGGGAGGGGGACACGGGGAGCGGCTGCGGGCCCGGATTCCGTGGGGAATTCGGGGAAACGCGGCGGTCCCGAGGGGCCGGGCCGTACCTGCGTGGTCGGGCACTGGAATTCCAGCAGCACCAGCGGGCTCGCGCACTTGACGATGTCGAAGTAAAAAAGGAAAGGTTTTTTCCTGCAAAACAAACCAAAACCGCCCGGTTTGGGGAAACCCCCGCCACGCTCCCCCGCGGAGCTCGGGGTCTCTCCAGCGGCGCGTCCGGCACTCACTCGTTGGGGGTCCCCTGCTGCCCGCAGAACTGCCCGCGGCTGTCCGTGGGGTGGATCACCTTCCGGGGGTCCCCGTGGGTCCAGGCTGGGGGGCACAGGATGATGAGGCCGTGGTCACCCCCTGTGCAGCCCCCAGACCCCCGCCCTGAGCCCCCAGGACGTACCCACGACGCCGACCACCACGTAGCCCACGATGGCCACCACCAGCAGGACGCAGCAGATGATGTCAGTGCAGCCCCTGCAGTGGGGACAGCAAGGGTGGGGACCCTGGATTTGGGAACCCTGGAAATGGGGACCCTGGATTTGGAGTCTCTGGATTTGGGGACCCTGGAATTGGGGACACTGGATCTGGGGACCCTGTGGGGCCCTGCTCACCTGTCATAGATGGGACCTTTGAAAGTCGGGTCATACTTCTGTGGCGTTCCTGTGGGGAGGAAGAGGAACGGCCGTGAGGAATGGCTGGGCCGGGAGGAAGGCGCTCCTCATCCCCCTCGCCCCCCAGCACGCAGCGAGGGAGCCAAACGCCTCCCAGAAATCAACTCGGGATGAGCGGAATCAGCAGGAAAAACATCTGCGGATGCACTTCCCGGGCTGGGCAGCAACCGCTCCCGCGGAAAACTCCTTTCCACCTGTGGCTCTGCCCAGAAATGTCCCCAAGCGGCGGCGGGAGGGACCCGAACTCCCGGGGAAACACCGAGACACCGAATTCCACGGCAGCCCCGAAGAGCCGCGGGGGCACAGCGGGGCCGGGGGCGGCGATACCGGGCCGGGGGGGGTCACAGGGGTCCCGCCGAGCCCCGGGGCAGCCCCGGCCCCGCCGCAGCCTCCCCGGCGCCGTGCCGCCGCTGCTCCGCTTTATTTTTAGGGTGGGAACGGAGCCAGCGTGGGAGCGGCCCGGGGCAGGGGGGCCGGGGATTTAGGGTGGATTTGGGGGGGTCACGGCAGCCCCGAGAAAGGAACGTGTGGTTTTTGGGGGGGTCACGGCAGCCCCGTGCAGGGGACGCGTTTGCTTTGGGATATTTTGGGGAGGGGGTCTGGAGGCCCCCTTTCCGATCTCCCCTCTCCAAACCTCCCCGAACAGCGGCGCGGGGGGGTCAGAACCAGAACCGGGAGCGATCCCGGGACACCCCCGGGCCGCCGGCGCCGCGGTGACGCCCCAGAACCGCCGGAGCCGGTTTGTCCCGGCGCCGGCTCCGACCGCGGCCGTCGGGCCGGTTCTGCGGCCACCGGGGAGGGCGGCCCCAAACCCGCGGCCCCCTCAGCCCCCCCAAAACCGAGCGCCCCTCCCCAGCCCCCCAACACCGCGCTCCCCCCCCCCCGGTGCGGGGCGCGGCCGCTTTTGCTTTCGCTTTGCTTCGCCTTTTCTCGCCCTTTTCCGCCCGTTCGCGGTTTGTTTTCCGCCTTTCCCCGCGGCCGTGTCGCTCCTTCCGCGCCGAGCCGCGGGGCCGCGACCCGCAGGAAACCCCCAAAGGTGCCCCCAAACCGCGGCGGACCCCCCAAAACGCCCCCAGCCCGCAGCGCGCCGTGCCCCCGACCCGCCGGGAACCCCGCACGGTGCCCCCGACCCCGGGCGAGCCCCCAAAGAGTCCCCCGAGCCCCGGCCGCGCTTCTGAACCCCCAAAGGAGCCCCCGAGCCCGAGCCCCCGGTACCGTGTTTGCCGTAGTAGTTGTCCCCGTGTCCCCCCATCCCGGCGAGCGCCCCGAGCCCCCGCACCCGCCGCCGTTCCCCGTCCGTTCCCCGTCCGCGCCGGGCCGGGCTGGGCTGGGCCGGGCTGGGCTGGGCTCAGACGACCCCGCCTCCGTCACGGCCCCCCAAAATCCGCCCTCCGGGGCACGAACGTGGCCCAAACCCCGCCCCGGAGAGCACCGGCCGCGCGGTGCACCGGGGGAATACCGGGGAGAACCGGGGAGAGCGGGCACCGGCACCGGGGGGCTCCGCGGAGAACCGACTCCGGCACCGGGGGGCACCGGGAGGACCCGGCTCCGTCTCCGGGTGGCTCGGGGAACGGCTGTGGCACCGGAGGGAACCCGGGGGAGCTCCGGTGCCGGGGTTACCGGGGAATGCCGGCACCGGGAGAAACCGAGGAGCTCCGGTGCCGCTACCGGGAAGCACCGGGGCGCGGTTCGGCCCCGCCGAGCCCAGTCCAGAGGTCGGGAACGGGCAGGAATTGTCCGGTTCGTGCCGGGAAAGGGCTGGCGGGCGGTGCCAGCTCCCCCCGCGGTGACGCCGGTTCCATCCCCGCCCCGGTTAGATTCGGGTAAATAAATCACCGGCAGCAGCGGCGGGATCCCGGCGCCCATAGGCCGCCGGTGATGTCAGGGCTGCGGGGGCCCCCCCCGCGCACGGGGAACAAAGGCCGGCCCTGGGGGAGCCCCCGCCCGGGAAAAACGGGGGGACACGGAGGGTGCCGCCTGTCGGGGGGCTCCGGAGCCCGCGGGGAGGGGTCCCGGTGCTGCCCCCCGCGCCCCTCCCTCCCTCCGGTGTGGGAGCGGGCACCGGGGACACCCCCAGGACCTGCCGGGACCCCCGAGACCCCCGACACAGCGCGGAGCCGCCGCAGCTGCGCCCCCAAACCCTGCGGGGGCCCCCCCGCCCCTGCCGCCTCCTCGGGGGTCCCAGGGGCTGGACGGGGGGTCCCCAACGCGGGGGTCCCTGAACCTGCGTGTCCTCAGACTTGGGGGGGGGGGGGGGTCTCAAACCCCCAGAACCAGGGGGAACCCCAAGCCTGAAGGGTTTCAAACCCCTCTGAGTCCCCAAATCTGGGGCTTCCCACGCCCGCGGGTCCCCGAACCCGAGGGACCCCCAGCCGGGGGTCTCCAAAACCCTGAGGGTGCCCAAAACTGCGAGGTCGCAAAGCCGGGGGTCGCAAAGCCGGGGGTCGCAAACCCGGGGGTCCCAAACCCGGGGGTCTCAAACCCGGGGGTCCGGGGGAGCCCCGGGAGGGGTGGGGGGATGCTCGGTACCGTAATCGCCGTTCGGGTCCCTCCTGCCCGCGGGCCGGTCCATGGCGGCGGCGGCGGCTCTGAGCGGCTCCCCCGCCGCCTCCCCGGTACCCCCGGACCCCCCGGTACCCCCCGGTACCCCCGGGCTGTGGCTGCGGGCGGGGCGGCTCCGGGCCCGGCCCTCCGCACCGACCCGCCCCCGGGGCCGGGCCCGGGGCCGTCCCGCCCCGCCCGGGGCTCCGGCGGGACCGGAGGATGCGGGGGGGGGGGGCTCTGGAGGTGCGGGAATTCTCCGGGGTGGGGAGTCTGAGGGTGCAGAGACCCCCCGAGGGGAATTCGGGGGTCTGGGGGCTTGGGGGGCCACGAGAGTGGGGGATGTTGGGATACAGAGACCCCCGGAGGGGTTTGGGGGTGCGGGGTCCCCCGCGGAGGGGAGGATGCGGGGGTACAGCGACCCTCCCGTGGGGGCTCCGCGCGTCTGGGGACGCAGGGACCACCCGGGGGGGGGAATCTGATGGTTGGGGGTGCGGAGACCCCTCATGGGGGGCCACTGGGGGTCTGGGGGTGCAGGGACCCCCAGGGTGGGGCATACAGGAGTCAGGGGCTGCGGGGACCCCCCAAGAGGGAGAGTTTGGGGGTGCAGAGACCCCCCCCCCAAGGTGGGGCACCCAGATATCCAGGGGTCCCAAAGCCACCCCCCTTTGAACCGCCTCGGGGTCCCACCCACGCCCCCCGCCCCAAAACGGTGCTGTCGGGCCGGAGGGGGCCGAAGCCCCCGTGGAGTGGCCGAGCCTGGGGGTCCCCCCGAGCGCCGGGGTGCGACCCCCGCCCGGGGGCAGCGGGGCCGGGCCGTCCCCTTTAAGGCCCCACGCGCCCGTGGGCGCAGCCGCTCACCTGGGCAGGTGACGGTGCCGGAGGTGACGGTGCCGCGCGGGCGCCATGGCCGCCTCCGCCCTCTTCATTCTGGACCTCAAGGGCAAGGTGAGACCCCCGCCACCACCCCAAAGCCCCCCGGGGGACACGCCGCTGTCCCCTCTGCCCGTGAAGGTCAGCCAAGGTCAGTGGCGGTGACCCCCGTGACCCCGAGGATTTTGTGGAGGGGGGTGCTCCACGTGTGACACCCCCCCCCGGCCACGACCACCCCAAACCCTGCCGGGGGTCCCGCGGGTGTCCGGGGCGGGGGACACCCGAGTGTCCCCTCTGCCCCTGAAGGTCACCCAAGGTCAGTGGCGGTGACCCCCGTGACCCCGAGGTGGGGTGAGCGGTTTTGGGGGGGAGGGGGGTGTTTCCCCATTTCTGACCCCCCCCGGTCGCCCCCCAGCCGCTGATCAGCCGCAACTACAAGGGGGACGTGGGGCTGGGGGAGATCGAGCACTTCATGGGGGTCCTGCTGCAGCGGGAGGAGGAGGGCACGCTCACGCCCGTGCTGACCTACGGCCACGTCCACTTCCTGTGGATCAAACACGCCAACCTGTACCGTATCCTTCCGGGACCCCCCCGGGACCCCCCCCGGGACCCCCCCGGGACCCCCCAGCCCCGGGGACCCAGCGGCGCCCCCCGTTTTCCTTAACCCCCGCAGTGGTGGCCACCACCAAGAAGAACGGGAACGCCTCCTTGGTCTTCTCCTTCCTCTACAAGGTGGTGGAGGTGAGCGGGGGCCCGGGGGGGGTGAGGCCACCCTAATTCAGGGTGTCCCCTCCACGGGGGGGTGGTGACAGAGGTGCTGGCTGTCCCCCCCCCGAGGTGTTCTGTGAGTACTTCAAGGAGCTGGAGGAGGAAAGCATCCGCGACAACTTCGTCATCGTCTACGAGCTGCTGGACGAGCTGATGGACTTCGGCTTCCCGCAGACCACGGACAGCAAGATCCTGCAGGAGTGAGCGCGGGGAGGGGGCTGGGGGGCACCGGGACCCCCCCCCAGAGCCCCCTGACACGCCCCCCGCCCCCCCCCCAGGTACATCACACAGGAGGGGAACAAGCTGGAGACGGGCAAGTCGCGCGTGCCCACCACGGTGACCAACGCGGTGTCCTGGCGCTCCGAGGGCATCCGCTACAAGAAGAACGAGGTGTTCATCGACGTCATCGAGGCCGTGAACCTGCTGGTGAGGGGGGCACGGGGGAGCAGGGGGGGGCAGGGAGAGGGGCTGGGGGGAAAGGGAGAGGCATTGGGGTGGAATGGGATTGGGGTGGGAAGGGGATGGGGATTGGGATGTGAATGATAATTAGGGTGGGAATGGGATTGGGGT
>NW_024037436.1:1965060-2066297 GCF_015832195.1 Motacilla alba alba
ACGCTCTGGCTGTAGGCCAGCACCAGCGCGTTCAGCGCCAGGATCTTGAACATCTGCAGCGTGGTCACCAGCGTGCAGCGGCCCTGCTTGATCACGTGGCAGACTGGGGGCAAAAACGGGAATGCCGGGAATCAGGAGCCGGGGAAACGCCGGGGGAAAGGGGAGAAAGGGCAGGAACCGGGAATGGGATGGGCTCGGGACTTGTTTTATCCCTTATTCAAGGTTTGCTTAGGATAAAACCAAAGATAACGCTCAGCCTCAAACCCGGAGTCCAAGAGCTCCAGATTTTGGGAATCCTGGGCTGGACTGGGCTCAGGACTGTTCCGATTTGGGGTTTCCCCCGTTCCCACCCCATTCCCGGGGTTCCTCCCGCTTTTCCCGGGCCGGGCACTCACTGCACTGGATGGAGGAGAGCTTGGAGGTGAAGGGGGCGGCGATGCTGGCGTCCCCCAGCTTCACCACGGGGGCCCTCTCCTCTTCCAGGTCCCTCAGCACCTGGCTCAGCCGCTCCTGCGGGATCAGCAATTCCCAAAAGACCCAAAATCAGCCGGGACGGCCGGAAACGCGCTCCGAATCCAGCAGGAATAGAGCGAGTCTGGGACCTGGGGAGGAGGTGCCTCCCCACCTCCAGAATTCCAGGATTTATTCCCCGTTTATCCCAGGTCTCAGGTCCCCTCCAGCCCCCAGAATTCCAGGGTTTGTTCCCTGGTTTTACGTCACCTCCAGAATTCCTGGATTGATTCCATGTTATCCCTTTTCCCATTAGAATTCCCTCCCTTCTCCCCCACCCCCCACGGGATCCACCTGGAATTTTGGGAAGCTCCCTGCCCACAGATTAGGACTGGACTGGGATCAGATCCATCCCCACCCAAGCCATCCCAGCATTCCCATTCCCCAAACCCCTCCGCTCCCAGGGCCGACAATTCCCGGCCAAATCCCAATTCCCGACTGGGCGGCAGGGCTGAAAACCCCGGGATGGACGGGAATTCCCACCCTGTGCACGGCCAGCTGCTCCTCGCGCTGGGCCAGCAGCCGCTGCTTGGCTCCCCGGGACGAGGCTTTGACATTCCCGGCCGGAATTCCGGCCCTGCCATCCCCGGGGCCGTCCCGGGGCCGCCGCTTCCGCTCGGGAACGCGCTCCGGAGCGTTGGCCAGCAGGGCCACGCCTGGGGAGGGGAAACAGGGAAAATCCAGGGGGGAAAAGAGGGAAAATCCAGCAGGAAAACCAGAGGAAATTTGGGGACAAAGAGAGGGGAAATCAGGGAAAAAAATTTGGGATAAATTAGGGGAAAACCAGGGAAAATCAGGGGGAAAAAGGGAAAAAACAGGGAAAGCCCCAAGGAAAACACAAGGGAAAAATGGGAAAAGCACAGAGAAAAATAAGGGAAAAGCCAGGAAAACCCCCAGGAAAAGCTGGAATTCCCTCTTTATTTCCTTTCCTGGCCCCAAAAAACCGGCTCCACAAGCTGGGAAGTGCTGGGAGCGGCATCGCTGGGGTGGGGATTTGGGGCAAATCCGGGGAATTTGGGGAATGGGCTCACCCACGTCGGCGTGTTTCAGCGCTCCCACGTCGTTGGTGCCGTCCCCGCACATCAGGGTGCAGTAGCCGAGGCTCTTCAGCGCCGTGATCACGAATTCCTGCCCGGAAAAACACCGGGAAAAGCTCCCAAAATCCTGCAATTCCCAGCTCGGAGGGGGGTGGGAGGATGGGGGTGGAGTGGGATTGGTGGGAAGGCTCCGAATTCCGGGAATTCAGGGCTGGAAGAGGCTCAGGGCTCTTTACGATCAGACCAGGGCCATCTCCCCATTCCCAAACACCCAAAAATCCCAGGAATTCAGAGCTGGAATGAGCTCCAAACTCTTTGGGATCACCCTAGGGCCGTCCCCGCATTCCCACAGATCCCAAATCCCGGGAATTCCCGTTCCCACCCCCCTCACCTTCTGCTTGGGCGCCACCCTGGCGAAGACGCGGACGTGGGGGATGAGGCGCAGCAGCCGCTCCCGGTCCCGCAGCCGGAGCTGCTCCAGCCCCTCCCCGGTCAGGCACAGCTCGAAGGGATCCGTCAGATCCCGCAGGGAATCCGGGAACGCCGGGAGAGCCACGGATCCGTCCCGGGACCGCCACTGCCAGGGCAGCCCTGTGGGGGATTCCAGAGGGGATTCCAACCCTAATCCCCACCTCCATTCCCAGCTCCCCAGAGCCCTCACATCCCAGAACCCCCCAGCATTCCCACTCCCATTCCTGATCCCACCCCAGCTCCTCAGACCCCTCAAATCCTGGAATCCCAGAACCCCCTGGCACTCCCACCATTCCCATTCCCATTCTCATTGTTACCGCTCCCATTCCCACCGCTCCCGTTCCCATTCCCATTGTTCCCATTCCCATTGCTCCCGTTCCCACCGCTCCCGTTCCCATTCCCACCGCTCCCGTTCCCATTCCACCGCTCCCGTTCCCAGTGCCCCATCCCCTCTGCCGGTACCGGGGCGCTCCGGGGGCTGCAGGATCAGGATCCTCTCCTTCTGCAGGAAGTGCAGCTCCCGCGCCACGTGGCAGGCGGTCAGCGGGCTGTCCCCCGTGATCATCACCACCTGCAATTCCCGGAGTTCCGGGGAATCCCGGGAGAATTCCAGCCTGGACTCGGGGCTGGGAGCCCCCTCCGGAGGGGCTCACCCCGGAACGCTCCCAGATCCCGCGCTTCTCCCGTTCTCCACTCGGGATTTCCCCCGTTTTCCTCTTGGAATTCTCCCATTTTCAATCTGGAATTTTCCCAGTTCTCAGCCTTGGATTTTCCCCGTTTTCCACCTAGAATCTTCCCACTTTTCACCCTGGAAATTCCCAATTTTCCCCTCCCTCCAGCCCCTCCGGCAGTTCCCCCATTTTGCCCAAACTCCGGGAATTCCCGGCATTCCTCACGCGGTGGGAAGCGCTCTGGATCTCCCGGATCACGGCCTTGGAGTCGGCTTTGAGGGGGGAGGAGACCAGGATGAATCCCACAAACCTCAGGTCACATTCCAGGGTCTCCCTCTTCATCTCCCGCACCTTTTCCATGGCAAAATCCAGGATTCAGCATTCCCAAACCCCTCCAAAAGCCAAATCCCCGCTCCCATCGGCAATTCCTGGCATTTGGAGCCTTCTCTGGAGTGAGTTTAGTGCTCCCAAAAGCTTGGAGTGATCCCAAGTTCCCAAAAGGCTTTTCCTTGGAAAAATTCCTTTGGGATGCCCCGAAGGGTCTGGGGAGGGTCTCTGGGACAGCTGGAAACAGGGATCTCCCTGGAAAAACTCCCCAAAAACCCCAAATTCCACCCCAAAAACCACCCATCCCTTTCCCAACCGCCCTCCCAGCGCTTCCCAGGCCTGGAATTCCGGGGCTTTTCCCATCTCTTCACCTGCTGGTGGCTCAGGGCTCCCAGCTCTTTGTAGCCCAGGGCCAGGACCCGCGCGCCCTCGTGGGAGAATTCCCGATGGATCTCGTGGTAGTTGCTGGGACACTGGGACAGCTGGGGAAAAAAACCCGGAAAACATTCCACGAGTGAGGAATCTGAGGGAATTCCAGAGGCTTCTGGTGGAAAATTGGGAACAATCAGGAGATTTGAGGGGAAAGGGAGGCCGGGGTTTGGGAGGATCCATGTGGAATTTGAGGGAATTCAGGATACTTCAGGATAATTCTGTTAGAATTTACAGCCCCCACCCCCTTGCATCCCCCTGATCTCCCGGCATTCCCAGATTCCCGCTATTCCCTGGAATTTCCCCCTCACCACAGGGGCAGCCACCTGGAGCTCCCGGCATTCCCAAATCCCCGCTTTTCCCTGGAGTTTCCCTTCCTGCAGGCCCTTTCCCGTTTTCCCCTCAGCGCAGGGCGGCCGTTGGGGGCTCCCGGCATTCCCAGATTCCGGTTTTTCCCGTTTTTCCCGTTTTTCCCCTCACCATGGCGTGCAGGGTCTCGGGAGCGCCCTTGACGGCCGCCAGGTATCGGATTTCTCCGGAGGCGTTTTCCAGGGACGCCAGCACCGCCATCCTCTTCAGGGCACTGGAGAAATGAAAGCGCTGGTGAATTCTCATTCCCGGAGTTTTTAGACTCCTCGGGAAAACTTTCTCATCTGGAAACAAAGGAAATCAGGAAATCCTGAAAGGGGGTGCCGGGAGGGAAAAGGGGGAATTGGGGATGGGGGGAAAGAGGGAATCTTGGGCGGCTTGAGGGGGATCCGGGTGGAATTCTGAGGGATTCGGGGGGGATTTGGTGGGAACTGTGGACAGCTCCAGGGGACTGAGGGAAGCTGGTGGAATTCTGGGGAATTTGGGTGGGAATTCTGCGGGATTTGGGTGAGGTTTGGTGGGAATTTTGAGACATCTTTGTGGAAGGGTTCTGTGGGATCCTCGGGGGCATTTTGTGATGATTTTCCAGGTTTTTTTGGTGGGGATTTTGAAAAATTTTTGTGGGCATTTTGTGGGATTTTCTGTGGAGATTTTTGTTGAGATTTTCTGTGGAGATTTTGTTGGGATTTTGCAGAATTTTAAAGATTTTGTGAGATTATTCGGGGGGAATTTTTTGCAGCGATCCGTGACCGTTTTTTCCCCGAGCTTTTCCCACCCGGAAGGCCTCAGAATTCCAGGGAGAAGCGGGGATTTGGGATTTACCTCTGGTCAGGGTCCAGTCCACGGCCGTCAGCATGGCTTTCTCCAGAGGGTCCCCCACGATGCTCCCGTCCTCCAGCTGCACCAGGGAGTGGCAGCAGGCGATGGCCCGGTGGGTTTCCAGCGGGATTTCCGACACCGGCAGCACCTCCTTGCCTTCCCTGAGGAAAAATTTGGGATTTTGGGATCATCCCCCAGGGATTTTGTTGAGGGGATTGGCGGGGAATTGAGGTAGGAGGAAAAGGAAGGGAAAAATTTGGTGAAACGCTAAAAATTCCGCAAAAAACCTCCACAAAATGTGCTGTAAAACCCCATAAAAACCCCACAAAAAGCAAAAAAAAATTCCCCTAAAAATACACAGAATTCCACAAGATCCTGCCACAAAAAATCCAAAAAAATCCTCACCAAAAAATCCCACAAAATACCCTCACAACATCCCACAAAATCTTTCAACAAATTCCTCACAAAACAGCCCAAAAAAGGTGACAAAAATCATACAAAACCCTCACCAAGTTCCCACAAAAGACACCACCAAAAATCCTTGTGAAATCCCCAAAAAATCATTAAAAATCCCCGGATTTTTTGGATTCTGTGGGATCTTTTTGTGGGAATTTTGTGGGGGCTTTTGGGGGGATATTTTGTTGGGATTTTTGTGGGGATTTTGTGGGATTTTTGGGAGGCTTTTGTGGGTTTTTTTTGGGAGGATCTTCTAGACTGATTTTGGTGGAATTCCTTTTCTTATTTGTCACTAAGATTTTGTGAGGGTTTTGCGAAGACCTTGTGGGATTTTCGAGAGGATTTTGTGGAATTCTGTATTTCTAGCCCATTCCCCAGCCCTCCCAAGCTTCCCAGCGCTCTCCCGCAGAATTCCCAGGGGGAATTTGGGGGTCAGGACCCACCTGAGCCCGGCCACCCCTCGCACCACCAGGTGGTCGCTGGTCAAGGTCCCGGTTTTGTCGAAGCAGCAAACCTGGACCTTCCCCGCGAAGGGGATCCGGAACGGCTCCGTGCAGTACACGTCTGGAGAGGGAAAAACGGGAATGCTGGGGGAAACGGGAATGCCGGGGGAAACGGGAATAGGCGGAGAAACGGGAATGGGTGGGGAAACGGGAATGGGAGGGGGAAATGGGAATGGGAGGGGAAACGGGAATGGGAATAGGAGGGGGAATGGGAATGCTGAGGGGAAACCGAGGATTCTGGGGGAAAATCGGGGATTCTGGGGAAAATATTTTTTTAAAAATCCCCCAAAATAAAAAAAACAACCCAGGAATCCTCCCTGTTCCCCGTTTCCTCCACGCCTGACGTGAACCCAGCTCCATCCCCGCTCCCCCCCAGCTCCCAGGAGGTCTCCCAGCATTCCCGACATTCCCGAGGCTCGCTCACAGAGCTTGGCCAGGGCGATCAGGGAGGTGTTGACGGCCAGGGAGAGCTCGATGGGCAGCTCGGGGGGCACCACGGACGTCAGGATCAGGGCACACTCCAGGAACAGCCGGTACTGGTTCCGCCGGGGGTCCTTGGTGCCTTGGGAACCACAGGAAAACGGGGTCACCATGGGAAAAAACGGGATCAAAATGGGAAAAATGGGGTCACAATGGGAAAAAATGGGATTAAAATAGGAAAAAATGTGATTAAAGTGGAAAAAAATGGGGTCACAATGGGAAAAACGGGGTCACAATGGGAAAAATGGGATTAAAATGGGGTCGGGATCAGGAAACATCCCTCGGGGATCCCTCCCCCAAACTCTGGAATTCCCAGAATTCCGGGATTCCCACCCTGGATCCAGACGTAGGCTGCGGCAGCGATGGCGAAGACGAGGAGGAAGAGGATGAAGATGAAGGTCTCCAGGTTATTGGCCGTGACCCTCTTCACCCCAAACAGGATGGTCCGGAGCAGCTTTCCCTGGAAAACCAGCTGTGGTCAGGAATCCCACGGGAACTCCTTCACAATTCCTTAAAAATTCCACTTGGATTCCTTCCAAAGGAGCGTGGAACGGGAATTCCGACTGCGGGAAAAGCCTGGAATTCCTTTGGAGCTTGGGAATTCTTCCCATTCCCGACATTCTCCTTTATCCCATTCCTCAACTCCTCCCTCCTCCCGAGCCCCATTCCCTGGAATTCCCGGGAATTCCCAGGAACGCCTGGCTCACCTGGGAGGTGTTGAAGCCGGTGCGGAGGGCGTAGGCCAGGCACCCGTTATCCACGGCTGGGGAGGGAACAGATCCCAGGGAATTCCCAGGAAATCCACTCAGGAGTTTCCCCCCAGGAAATCCCTGGGAATTTCGGGCTGGGAATTCCCAGGAGTTTCGGGCAGGAATGTGGGAATCACTCACTGAGGAGCATCGTCCCTGTGGGACGTTCCCAGGGTGGGAATTGGGGGGTGGGAATTCCAGGGAGTTCCAGGGAGGGAGTTCCAGGGAGGGAATTGCTCAGGGTGGGAATTGTGGGGAGGGAATTTTTCAGGGAGGGAATTCCAGGTGGGAATTGCGGGGTGGGATGGGGGGTGGGAGCTGCAGGGTGAGAATTGGGGGGTAGGAGTTGCTCCAGGTGGGAATTCCAGGGAGGGAATTCTGAGTGGGAATTCCAGGGAGGGGCTTGCAGGGAGGGGCTCACGTTTGAGGCCGGCCGAGGCGCGCTGCGGCGGCAGGTGCTGGATGACGCGCGTGCCCCCGAACAGCACGTGCAGCCGCCCGTCCACTGCCAGGTCCAGCACGCGCTCGGGACACAGCCCCTCCACGGGCTCCTGCGGGGACAGGGACAGGAATGGGGACAGGAATGGGACAGGGACACAGGGACACAGGGAATGGGGACAGGGACACAGGGACACAGCCCCTCCACGGGCTCCTGCGGGGACAGGGACAGGAATGGGGACAGGAATGGGACAGGGACACAGGGAATGGGGACGGGAATGGGGACAGGAACACACGGAACGGGGACAGGCACCTGGGGAACTGTGGCCAGGAACAGGGACACGGATCCAGGGAATTTGGGAACATGCCCCAGCTCCCGCTTTCCCCCCGGTTTTTCCCATTTTTTTCCCACTTTTTCCCCACCTTCATCTGCGGCACGGACTCTCCTGTCAGCATGGCCTCGTCCACCACGCAGCGGCCCCGCAGCAGGAGGAGGTCACAGGGCACCAAATTCTCCTGGGGGGAGCGGCCTGAGGGCAGAAATTCCCAGAATTCCCAAGCCAAACTCATCAGTTTTCCCGTTTTTCCCGCTCCCAAACCCACGATTTTCCTGTATTCCCACCCAGTTTTCCACCCCCAGATCTGTAGGAAAAGGGTTTGGAGAAGGAAAAGTTTGGGAAAAAACAGCCCCTGGAATTCCTGGAATTTTGGGAGTTTAGGGAGTTGAAATATTTGATGGCAGGATGGTGGGAAAGCAGGAAATCCCAGGAAAAAGGGGGAAAACCCCAGAACCAAAACCTCAGAGTTATCCCAGTCCAACCCAGAATTCCTGCAAATCCCAGGAAAATTCCAAGGGGATTTCCCTGAAAACGGGAATCAAAATTCTCAAAAATCTATTTCATTCCAGCAAAAACAAGGGGAGGAATTCCAATTTTCAAGGGATTTTCCCAAGAAAATCCCCATTTCAAGGGCGTTTCCCATAAAAAGTCCCACTTCCCGGGATGCTTTCTGTGGGAATTCCCATTTTAAAGAGGTTTCCCGTGGCGATTCCCGTTGGAAATTCCCATTTTTGGGGCGTTTCTCCACGGGAATTCCCGTTCTCACCGATGGAGACGATGTCCCCCGCGATGATCTCGTCGCTGGAAATCGGGCGCCACTTCCGGTTCCTGTACACCTGCAATTCCCAAAAACAAACCAAAAAAAAAATCCCAATTTTTGGGATGGAATTGGTGGGAAATCCGCAAGGAAAAGGGACACAAAGTGGGAAAAGAAAATCCCCAAAATATCCTAAGTCACCCCCAAAAATTCCCATTTTTGAGCCAATATCAACAGGAAAAGGCACCAAAAAACTCAAGTTTGGGACAAAATCTATAGAAAAACCTTGGGAAATGGGTAAATAACTGAGGTAAACGCTCCTGAAAAGAAAAAAAATCCATAAATCCACAAAACCCCATTTCCTGGGATAAAATCCACGGGAAAAAGGAAAACAAAGGGGCTGAGCCTCCTAAAAACCCCCGCGCTGGTGCCAAAATCAGCAGCGAACCCACCAAGGAGGGCAGAGAGAGGCCGGAATTGCGCCGGAGCCGCCGGAATTCCGGGTTTTACCTGGATCATGTAGGGCTTGTTGCCCATGCGGCGGATCTCGGAGAGGTTGCGCAGCTGCTGCTGCACCAGGGAGGCCTCGAAGGCCACGAGCATGGAGAGCGTGAAGACGCTGTAGTACCAGAACTCGTCCAGGCACCAGAGCCCCACGCAGAACACCTGGAAAAACCCGCCCCAGACCCGCGGGAATGCCGGGAACCGGCCGAGGGGAGTCCAAGGGGGAACTCCAGGAGAAAAGGGAAAACCCCTGGGGGACTGAGATTGTGCCAGTCCAGCCCTGGATCCCTGGAATTCCAGCTGAGAATCCCAGCCCAGGATCCCTGCAATCCCAGCCCAGGATCCCTGAAATTCCAGCTAAGAATCCCAGCCCAGGATCCCTGAAATTCCAGCCCAGGATCCCTGCACTCCCAGCCCAGGATCCTTGCAATTCCAGGAAAAAAGGATGGCAGGTATCCCAACCCATCTCAGAATTCCTCAAATTCCATGGGAAAAGGGACCAGAATTATTCCTGAAATTCCAGAGAGAAAGAGACCCAAATTGGCCCAATCCATCCCAGAATACCCCTGGTTTTTACAGGAACGGGAATTTTCCCTGGGTTTATTCCCGTTTTTAGCAGCTTTTAGGATTTTTCCAAGGTTTTTCCCAAACTTGGGGATTTTTCCCAATTTTTACCTGGAAAACGAAGAAGGGAGCTGTGGCTCTTTCCTTGAACAGCTCCAGGAATTCTGGCACCACCATTTCTGCCCTGGAAGGAGAAAAATCCTTGGAAAATCCTTGGAAAATCCTGGTTTTTCCACCCAAAACATCCCAAACCCTCCCCTTTTCCCGATGAAACAAAAAACTGGATTTTTGGGATATTTTCCTGTGTATTTTGGAATATTTAGAGACATTTTCCTGGGATATTTTCCTGGAATAGTTCACAATATTTTGGCACATTCACCTGGAATATTTGGGAATACTTCCCCGGGATATTTCCCTGGGATATTTGAGCTATTTCAGGAATATTTTCCCAGCACATTCAAGAATTCTTCCTGGAATATTTAAAGATTTTTCCCAGAGTATTTTGGGCTCCTTTCCCAAGACTTCCCCCCAGGAAAAACTCACTTGTTATTCCCGTATTTCCTCTCGGCCTCCCGCATTTCCTGCTCCTCCTGGAAGCCCCTGGAATTCTGGTAGAAGCCCAGGGGATGCTCCACAGGGAATGCCACGGGCAGGAATTGCTTTTTGCCATGGATTTCGTAGGAATATTTGATCTTCTGGAATTCAAAGCTCAGCGCTTCCTGCCCGTCCTCACCCTGGAGGAAAAAAAAAAACAGGAAAAATTCAAAATTTCCCATTCCTGGAAAAATTTCCAGCCTGGACGGGGCAAAAATCCCAGAACTCCAAGGGTCTCCTGGAGAAAAACCCCGGAATTCCAATGTTTTTATGGAGTTCTTGGATTTTCCCACTCCCCCATGGATTACCAGGAATACATTGGATTTTCCAGGACAAACCCCGTCGGAATTCCCGGATTTGCACCCACAGCTGGAGGAGCCCGGGCTCACCGGATTTCCAGGGACGAATCCCAGCGGAATTCCCAGATTTCCCTCACCTGCTCCCTGTGGATCGGCACCAGCTCCACGGAGCCGTTGTTGGGGGTCGGCACCACCTTGGCCAGGGTGGCTTTTTGGGGACAGGGCTCCTGGGGGAAAAACGGCAGGAAAAGCCCTTCAAAACCCCTCAAGAATCCCACTTCTTATCGCTCTGAAATCCCATCTTTATCCCTTTGAAATCCCAGCTTTACACCCCAATTATTCCAAATTTTATCCTGTTAGAATTCCATTTCCACTCGCTTTAAAATCCAATTTTTTTACCGCTCTTAAATCCCTTATTTTTACTTTGAACAGCCCATATTTTATCCCTTTAAAGTCCCACACTTCACACTTGCAATATCCCAAGTTTCATCCCTTTAACATCCCGCGTTTCCCTCTTTAATTTCCCACGGTCCCCCTCCCCGTTTAACAACCCCAGCGGAACACTGCAATGCCTGACATCGATAAATTTCTATTTCATCCATTTACGCCCCAAATCCTCTTTAAACCCTGAACCCCTCCGCCCCCAAATCTCCCCCAAACCCCCGCAGCCCCAAATCCCCCCTGAGCCCCCAAATCCCCTCAGCCCCCCAGACCCCAAATCCCCCCTCATCCCCCAAACCCCTCAGACCCCAAAATCCCCTGAGCCCCCAAAGCCCCTCATCCCCCAAACCACCCCTCAGCCCCAGCCCCGACCCCTGTCCCGCGCTCACCCTGACGCAGCTGAGGGCGCACTCGGCGTGCACGGACCAGAGCCCGGCCAGCGCCGTGAGCAGCTGCAGCGCCGCGATGGCGCCGAGCGCCAGCAGCGCCGCCTCGGGCGGCCCCGCCGCCTCGCCCGCCGCCCACAGCCGCGGGCCCCACAGCCACAGCCAGGCCGGGTAGAGGCCGGCGGCGAAGGGCAGCACGGTGCCGCGGAGCAGCCGCGGCCGCCGCCGGTAGAGCGTCACCGACGAGACCAGCTCGTCCTCGGGGGCCGCCGCGGCCGCCGCCATCTTCCCTCCGCCCTCGCGCGCCGCTTCCGCTTTCGCTTCCGCCTCTGCACCTGCGCCGGGCCCGCGCTTCCCGCCTCGGGGCCGCGCGCGTGCGCAGAGCGAGGGAGTGGCGGAAGCGGAGCGGCGGCCGAGGAGGAAGCGCCATGTGAGTGAGGGGCGGCGGGCCGCGCCCCGGGCCCTGGCTGTCCCCCGTGTCCCCCGTGTCCCCACGTGTCCCCTCGCTGTCCCCCGTGTCCCTCCCGCTCTTCCAGGCCCCGCTTCCCCGCGGTGTTCGCGGACACCGAGTCCCTCCGCGGTGTCCCCGGTTCCGACCCTCCGTGTCCCCCTCCGTGTCCCCTCGGTGTCCCCCGGTTGTGACCCGGTTCCGTGTCCCCCTCCATGTCCCCTCGGTGTCCCTCCTGTTCCAACCCCGCTGTCCCCGGTGATGCCACCGCCCTTGTCCCTGTCGCGGGGAGGCGCTGGCTGTCACCAGGAGGTGACAATGTCCATGTCACCCTGTCCCTGTCCCTGTGCCACTGTCCCTGTCCATGTCCCTGTCGCAGGGAGGTGGCTGGCTGTCACCAGGAGGTGACAATGTCCATGTCACCCTGTCCCTGTCGCAGGGAGGCGCTGGCTGTCACCGCCCAGCTCTGCGGGCCGGAGCTGGAGCGCTACGGGCGCTGCGTGGCCGCGAGCCCCGGGAGCTGGCACCGGGATTGTCACCAGCTGTCCCTGAGCGTCACCGAGTGCGCCTCCAGCCAGTGAGTGACACACACTGGGGACACCGGGATTGTCACCAACTGTCCCCAAATGTCCCCAAGTGCGCCTCCAGCCAGTGAGTGACACGCACTGGGGACACTGGGGACACTGGGATTGTCACCAACTGTCCCCAAATGTCCCCAAGTGCACCTCCAGCCAGTGAGTGACACGCACTGGGGACACTGGGGACTCTGATCCTGATCCCATTTCGTTTCCCATTTTCCGATCCCATGTTTTCCCATTTTCCCCCGATGTTTTCCCCGATGTTTCCCCCAATGTTTTCCCATTTTCCCCCACTGTTTTCCCGACGTTTTTCCATTTTCCCCGGGCATTTTCCCGTTTTTCCCGTTTTCCCCCAATGTTTCCCCCAACGTTTTCCCGTTTTTCCCATTTTCCCCCGATGTTTTCCCATTTTCCCCCGACGTTTTCCCGATGTTTTCCCGACGTTTTCCCATTTCCCCCGGCGTTTTCCCGATGTTTTCCCGACGTTTTCCCAATGTTTCCCCCGGCGTTTTCCCGCCGCCTGGCAGCCCCCTGGTGCGCCGCATCCGCCGCGACTGCTCCGACTCCTTCGGGGCCTTCGAGCGCTGCCTGCGGGAGCGGCCCCGGAGCGCGGCCGAGTGCGGCCCCCACGTCAGCCAGTTCCTGCTCTGCGCCCAGAATGTCACCCAGAGTGCCACCCCCAGTGCCACCCCCGGGGACAGCCCCAGGGGGACCTCCCCAGGTGAGGCTGGAGCTGGAATTTTGGGATAAAAATGGGAATTGAACCCCCAAATGTGACCCCAGTGTCACCCAGTTCCTGCTCTGCGCCCAGAATGTCACCCAGAGTGCCACCCCTGGGGACACTCCCAGTGCCACCCCCAGGGACACCTCCCCAGGTGAGGCTGGAGCCCCTGGAAGGGAATTTGGAGCTGGAATTTTGGGATAGAAATGAGAGTTGAGCCCTGGCCTGGCCCCTGCAGCCTCAGGAAATGCTGGAAATTGGGAATTTTGGGACAAAAGTGGGATTTGAATTCCCTAAACCCCTCCCAGGTGCCACGTCTTTTTCTTTTTCCCCATGGAAAAGCTGGAAAAAGGAAATTTGGGATAAAAATGTGATTTTTTTTCTCTCTTTTTTTCCCTCCCCAGAGAATCCCTGGAAATAAAACCCCTCCGGGAACGCCGGGGAAGCCTCGGAACCTTCCGGAATCTCCTCCCAAACCCTGGGAATCGCCCCTCTGGAGAAGGAGCCCTGGGACATGGCGCCTGATCCGCAATTCCCTGCGCATTCCCGAGCTCGTATCCCAAAATTTGGAGGAAGAAATAAAAATTCCAGCGGGGTCTCCCCAGGAATCTTCGGGATGGGACCAAAAATTCTGCTTTTCCTTCTTTTCATTCCCAATTTTTTCCCTTTTTCCCCCCCTTCCTTTCCCATCTTTTCCTCCTTTTTTCCCACCTTTTCCCTCTTTTCCAGCTTTTCCTTGGCTCCCTCCTGGGTTTTGGGTTTTTTTTGGGAATCTCGTGGTCCCACGGAATTATCTGGGGATTGGAGTTGCCGTTTTCCGTGGGGAAAAAACCCTGGGAATTCCAGGAGCCTTCTCAACCCTTGGGAGCCCCAAAATTCCTGGGAATTCCAATCCCACTACCCTCCCCAAAAATACCAAAACTTTTCCCTCTTTTTTTTTTTCCCTGGGATTTATTTCCCACCAGACATGCCAAAAAAAAAAAAAAAAAAAAAAAAAAAAAAGGAAGTACTCCCAAAAAATTCCCAAAAATTGGCACGGGAGCAGAGGGAAAATCCCAATTCTTGGGGGGAGGTGGATCCCGGTTTTTGGGATTCCCAGGATTGGGATTTTCGGGAATTCTGGGATGTCAGGAGGTGAAGTAGGAGCTCTGCATGGAGTACAGGCGCTCCATGGGGTTCCCGGGCTCCGGAATTTCAGGAATTCTGGGATTCCCGGGGTACAGGCGCTCCAGGGCATCTCTGGGCTCGGGAATTTCGGGAATCCCGGCGTTCCCGAGGAGCAGCTGCTGGGAATTCTCCGTGGGAATTGGGGCCGCTCCCAAGGGTCCCAGGGCGTCCCCATCCAGCTCCTGGAAAACTCCCTCGGAGTCTGGGAAAAGTCGAGAAAAATCGGGAAAAATTGGGAAAAGGGCTGGGGGAGGGGGGAAAGCCGGCATGGGGCCTCGGCATTCCCGGGATTCCCCGCGGTTACCGTAGGGCCGGAGCTCCGGGGGGGTCGTTCCCCGGAACGTTCCGGCCTCGCTCCCGAATCCGTTGGGCTCCGGCGGCAGCGGCGGAAGCCGGGAAAACGGGACCAGGATCCGCTGCAGGCCTGGGAACATCGGGAACATTGGGAATATCAGGATATTGGGATGTGGGATGAGGATGTTGTGACTTCCCAATTTCCACCCCCTCCATCCCAGATCCACCCCATCCTCATCTTCCCATCCCCGTCCCCACTTTCCCACCCCATTCCCAGTTTTCCCCATTCCCATTTTCCCCATTCCCATCACTCCTGACCCTCCTCATCCTCATTCCCATCCCGGCCGCTCCTCCCGGATCCTCTCCCTCCTGGAATTCCCCCTCTGGAATTCCCGAGCTGCTCCTGCTGCTGCTGCCTGCGGGCGATCTTCTTCATCTGGGAAAAAAAAAACAAAAACTGGAAGAATTCCGGGAAAATCCTGCAATTCCGCAAGACCCCGATCCGGGAGGATTTGGGGCTGGTTTTTATCCCGGGATTCCGGGAATTCCCACCTTGGCTCGTTGGTTCTGGAACCAGACCTGGACCACCCGGACCGTCAGCCCCGTCTCAGCCGCCAGCGTCTCCCGCACCTGGAAAAATCCCTCGGAATTCCGGGAAGGAGCCCGGGAATGGGGGAAATCCCTTGGAATTCTGGGGAGGGGATCGGGAATGGGGGAAGTCCCTCTGAATTCTGGCCCCAATCCCAATCCCAATTCCAGAACCCCAGAACCGCATCCCAAAATCCTGCAACAATCCCGAAATAAGCCCGGCTCAATCCCGGCCCGTTCCGGAACGTTCCGGCACCTTCCGGCAGGGTTTGGAGGAGACCTCGAAGGAGGCTTTGAACGCCCGGCGCTGCTGGGAGCTCAGGATGGTTCGGGGCCGCTTGGAACGTTTGGGATCCTTCCCGCTGGAATTCCGGGAACATCGGGAATCCCGGCCCTCCTCGTCCTCGCTCCGAGCTGCGGCCGGAGGAAAAAAAAAAAAAAGGAATTTCGGGGGGGAAAAATAAAAATCCTTCACTGGGATCTAGAATTCCCAGAGGATTTTGGGCCGTTCCAGGCCTGGAATTCCCAAGGAAAGGTTTGGCCGTTCCAGCCCAAGGAATCCCCCCAGACAATAAAAATTTCCCAAAATCTCCCCCCAAAAAATACCCAAAATACTCCCCAAAAAATACTCTAGATATCCTCCCAAATTTTCAAAAAATTCCTGAAAAAAACCCTAAAAATCCCCCAAAACTTCCCCCAAAAACCCCTAAAAACACCCCAAAAATTCCCAAAAGCCCCCGAAAAAACACCCCCAAAATTCCCAAGAAATCCCTTAACAACCCCCAAAAAAACACCTAAAAATACCCCAAAATTCCCAAAAAAAGCTAAAAAAATCCCAAAAAATCCCCCTAAAACCCCCCTAAAAATACCGCAAAAATTCCCAAAAACTCCCCAAGTTCTCGAGCACGGTTCCCGGTTTCTCACCTCCCTGCTCGGGGCCCCGGGGCTCGGCGTGGCCGCGGCAGAGGATGCGGCCGTCGCGCAGCACGAACTCGTCGCCGCTGCGCAGGAGGCGCGCGCAGGAGGCGCAGCGCAGGCAGCGCTCGTGGAACACGCGGCCCAGCACGCGCAGGACGCGCTCCGAGCGCCCCACGGCGCCCAGGCAGCGGCTGCAGCGCCGCGGGAACAGCCTGCGATTGGGGGGGAATGTCCTGGGATTTGGGGGAAATATCCCAGGGTTTGGGGGAAAATATCCTGGGGTTGGGGGGGAAAAATCCAGGGGTTGGGGGGAAATATCCCAGGGGTTTGGGGTCAAATATCCCAGGGTTTGGGGGAACAGCCTGCGATTTGGGGGGAAAATATCCCAGAGATTTTGGGGCAAAAATTCCTGGAATTTGGGGGGAAATATCCCAGGGTTTGGGGGAACAGCCTGGGATTTGGGGGAAAATATCTCAGGGGTTTGGGGGAAATACCCAGGGGTTTGGGGGGGAAATATCCTGGGATTAGGGGGGAAATATCTCAGGATTTGGGGGGAAATATCTCAGGATGTGTGCTGAAATACCCTAGGATTTCACAGGAAAGAAAACGGTATTTGGGGGGGAAAAAATGGGATTTGGGGGAGACATCTCAAATCTGGGGAAAATATCTGGGGATTTGGGGGAAAAAAACAGATTTGAGGGGAAAAACGGGACTGGGGAAGAATTTGGGATTTCAGGGGGAAAATCCTGAGGTTTGCGGGAAAAAATGGGATTTGGGGGAAAAGATCCTGGGATCTGGGGTTTTTGGGACATTCCCGCCCTTTGTATCCCAGTGTTTGGGGGTTTGGGGATGTTCCCACCAGAATTCCCAAAAAAAGGGGATTTTCCCCGCTTTTCCAGGCCTCTTTTTTGGGAATAAAGCAATCCCAAGCTCATAAAATCCCTGTCAGCTCCAATTAGTGGGAATTAAAATTCCCGGGAATTCCTGGAGAGCCTCTCCCAGGGTTTTTAATATCTCCAGAATCCGCTTAAATCCCAATAATTCCCTTGGGGTTTCCATGGAAACGGGAATGTGGGAAAAGGGGGGGACTGGGGGTTTTTCAATGAGTTTCTGGGGATTTTTTCCCGGGGATTTTGGGTTTTTCCAGAGGGATTTGGGAAAGGGGAGAAGCTCCCCAAAAATGGGGACTGGGAACTGGGGAAAGTGGGAAAATGGGAATGATCCCAAACCCCTCTTTTCCCAGGAGAATCCCCAATTCTGGGGCCCTGTTTTTTTGGGAATGACAGGATTTGGGAAAAGCTGAACATCCCCGGGAAAAACCATCCTGGAAAATCCCAAATTCTGGGCCCCGTGTCCCTGCAAGAGGCAGGATTTGGGGACAGCTGAACATTTCGAGCAGCTTTTCCATGGAAAAACCCTGGAAAATCCCAGAAAATCCCATTTTTGGGGTCCCTTTCCCACCCCTCCCATCCACCCAGAGGAAAACTCGGGGTGAGCTCCCACTTTTTGGGATTTTCCCATTTTTGGGGGGATTCTTTCCCCGTTTTCCCCTTTCCCAGCCGCATCGAAACCTTGGGGAAAGAATAAAAAGGGATAAAAAAATTCCGTTTTTTTTTCCCCCCCCTTCGGTGCCGGAGCTCGGGATTCTGGGAATTTTAATAACGGAGCCGAGGCCAGGGAATTTAATATCGGAGCTGATCGGATTATCCCGGATTTCTGCCGCCGCAATTTCCGCCGTGGCCGGGGGGGGCCGCTGGAATTGGATTCTCCGGAGGTTTCCCTTCCCAGCCCCGCGGACTTTACGGAAACCCCCAAGTTTTGGGAATTTCTGGGGGTTGTTATCCCTAAAAAACGGAATTTGTTTTAATTTTAGGGCTCGTTTTTGGGGAAAAAAAGGAAAAAAAAAAGGGGGGGGAAATAGAATATTTTTTGGGAGATTTTGGGGATTTTTTTTTTTTTGTGGATTTGGGGTGGTTTTCCTTAAAAGTGGGGTTTTATTTTATTTTTTATTTTTCCCCCCTGGATTTGGGGGTTTTTTGGGTTTTTTTGGGGGGGCGGGGAAGAAGGAAAAGAATGGGAAATTTTTGGGATTTTTTTTTAATTTTTCCTCCTGGATTTGGTTTTTTTTTTTTGGGAAAAAAGAGGGAAAAGAAGGGCTTTGGGGCTGAGGTTGGGCTCCATTAACATTCCAGGCAGGAATTCTCCGTCTCCCTCCCGATCTCATCCCACCTCAATTTCCTGCCGGGCTTTTCCAATTTCCGGCTTTTCCTGCCCGTTCCGGGGGGAGGGAGGAAAAAAATGGGAATAAAATAAAAACTGGGAAAAGTGGGAGGGGGGAGGGGAGGAATTAACGAGGATTTAATGAGAGGAGCTCATTAATGATTCAGTGGGGGAGGGTTAATTAAAGGTGGGGATGGGGAGGGGGGAGGGAAGCGGGGAAAGAATGGGAATAAAATGGGAATAAAAGGGGATATTAACAACTCCTAAAATAGCTATTAATATTCATAGTAATTAATGTTGTTATTAATCCGTCGTATTTAATAGCCGAATCTTTATTATTAGTAATTAACAGAAACCGGATCAATAATTAGTGCTGGTAATTATTGTTACTAACGAGAGTCAGGTTTAATAATAGAAGATTGGAATATAATAGTAATAATAAATAATAATTTTAATAATTAATAATGACTGATAATAATGCTAGTATTTTCAATCAATTATCATTAATGAGAAATGAGAATAATAAGTAGACTATAATAAAAATTCTAAAATAATAATAATAGTAATAATAATAGGATAATAATAACAGAAGGATGGAATGTAATGGTACTAATGAATGATTACTAATAACTAACAATAAGTCTATTAATTTTTAATTAAATAATTATCTATATTTAATAAGTAGAATTTTTATTATGTAACAATAATAATCTGGATAATTATTAGGAATTATTATTACCGAGAAAATCAGGAAAGAAAGAAGGAAAGAACAGAAAAAATGGGGAGAGAAGGAGAAAATGGTGAATTAAAAAAGAGGGAAAGAAAGAACAATAGGGAAAGAAAAAATCAGGAAAAATGGGAAAAATCCAGCCCAGAACAGGGAGAAAATCCATGGAAAAATTCCCTTTTAATGAATCCCGGGAAATGAAGGAAATATGCAAATGAGGCTCCGGGAATGGACGGGATTTGGGAATTTGATGGGATTTAGGGAATTCATTCCACGGCATTCGTCATCCCGTGGGAGTGGGGGGATGGGAATCCCAGAATTCCCAAATTTCCCCACCTGGATCCATCCCCCAGCCCCCTTTACCCTCTTTCTCATCCCAAAAATCCTGGAGCTCCCCCCGGCTCCCCAGATCTTCCCCTTCCCTCACCCCTTGGGATCCGAATTCCCAAATTCCCACATTCCCCATGCCTCGATCCCAACCAACCCCAAAACCCGGGAAAAAGACCCCAAATCCCAGGGATTCTGACACGGATCCTGGCTTTCTTTCCAGACTTTTGCCTCTGGAATTTGCTGTTCCCCCACGGGATTAAAGATTAACCAAAGCCGGCCCCGTTCCCGAAACTCCTCCGGGTGGGAAAGGGCACGGATCTGCTCCAGCGGAGCCAGAATTCCCATTTTTACCCTTGGGAATGGCCCAAACTCCACATTTTTAACACCTGCAATGACCAAATCCCAGACTTTGAACCCCCTGAGGGGGAAAATTCAGATTTTTTTCCAGGTTTTTGTGGGAATTTTGGGTCTGGGGCGGGTTGGGTGCTTGGAAAAGTGGGAGAAAAGAGGAGGAAATGTGGGAAGAGTGGGAGAAATTGGAAAAAATGAGAGGGAAACTGGGAAAAACCTGGGAGGAGAAGTGGGAATTTGGTTTTCCCGAGGATTCCCCAAGTCCCGGGCCCAAATTCCCGGGGTTTTCCCAATCCATGGGTCAGGAATATTCGGGATTGGAAGTGCCTGGGAATTCCCGAGGGGATCCCGGTGGGAATTTGGGGATGGGATGGGATGGGATCCAAAAAAACCCCCGAAATTCCAGGCAAAGCCTCAAAAAGCCAAGAAAAAAGAGCTGGAGAAGGAGTTCGAGGCGAGTTCATCCCGAAGAACTCTGGAGGAGGAGGCCGGGAGCGGCTCCAAGGGCTCGGATCCCTCCCGAATTCCCAGAAATCTGACTTCAAAGGGATTCCGAAGGGAGTTCTCCTCCCTCGCTTTTCTTTTTCTTTTTTTTCCCCAATTTACGGGACAGGTGCCTCTGGAAGGGGCCCTGGAAAGGGGAGAATTCCAGGAAAAATCCCTTTGGATTTGGGGTTTTTGTGGGAAAAAAGATCCTCCTCATCCAATTCCTTGGGGAAACGGGGGGGGGGGGGGAAGCAGGGGAAATTCCTGGAAAACTGGGAAAAAGCAGGGAAAAGCCTCGGAAGATGAGGAAACAAACCTGGAAAAATGGGGGAGATTAGGGGGAAAAGGGAAAACCATGGAAAACCAGGGGGAAAAACCTTGAAAAATGATGGATACAAAACCCTGGAAAAAATGGGGAAACAAACCTTGGAAAATGGGGGCAAAACCCTTGAAAATGGGGAAAAAATGGAAAAAATGGGGAAAATCAGGGGAAAGAAGGGGAAAATCATGGAAAACCAGGGAAAAACCTTGAAACATCGGGGGGGAAAACTCTTGAAAAATGGGGGGAAAAAACCCTTGAAAAACTGGGAAAATGGGGAAAATTGGGGGAGGTGGAATTGGGAAAATCATGGAAAGCCAGGGAAAAACCTTGAAAAATAGGGAAAAAAACCTTGAAAATGGGGGAGGAAAAAAACCTGGAAAAATGGGGAAAATCAGCGGAAAATGGGAAAATCATGGAAAACCAGGGAAAAACCTTGAAAAATGGGGAAGCAAACCTGGAAAAATGGGGGAAATCAGGGGGGAAATGGGAAAATCATGGAAAACCGGGGGCAAAACCTTGAAAAACGGGGAAGTAAACCTGGAAAAATGGGGGGAAATGGGAAAATAATGGAAAACCGGGGGCAAAACCCGGGAAAAAATGGGGGAAATCCCTGGAAAATCGGGGGAAATCGGGGGAAAGGCCGGGCGGGCGGGCAGCACTCACTTCTCGTAGTCGGGGCGGCAGAGCAGGCGGCGCTCCCGGCTGAAGCAGCGGCCCCGCAGGGCGCGGCCGCACTCGGAGCAGCGCAGGCACCGCTCGTGCCACGAGCGCTCGTTCACCCGCAGCAGGAAGCGATCCCAGATCCCGCAGCCGCAGCCCGCGCACAGCACCGGCAGCGCCGGGGAGCCTGCGGAGAACCGGAGAGATCGGGGGAAAATGGGAGAGATCGGGGAAATCCCGGGATGGGAGAGCCGCGCACAGCACCGGCAGCGCCGGGGAGCCTGCGGAGAACCGGAGAGATCGGGGAAATCCCGGGGGAACGGGAGATTGGGGGATTCGGGGGAACGGGAGAGCCGCGCACAGCACCGGGGAGCCTGCGGAGAACCGGGAGAGATCGGGGGAAATGGGAGAGATCGGGGAAATCCCGGGATGGGAGAGCCGCGCACAGCACCGGGGAGCCTGCGGAGAGCCGGGGAGAACCGGGACGGAGGAGAGATTGGGGGAAAAATGGGAGAGTTTGGGGAAATCCTGGGGATGGAGAGATTGGGGAAATCCTGGGGATGGAGAGATCGCGGGAATGCGGGGAAATTGAGAGTGCGGGGGGAAAACGGGGCAATGGAGACATTGAGGGAAAACAACGGGAGAGTTTGGGGGAATCCGGGGGAAGGGGAGAATTTGGAGGAAAGTCTGGAAAAATCTGGGAGAAAGTGGGGAAATTTGGGGGGGAAAAAAAGAGGGAAAACCTGGGGGAAGAATGGGAAGATTTGGGGGAAAGGGGAAAATCTGGGAGAAATATGAGGGGATTCGGGGGAAAATGGGAGGATTTGGGGGGGAAACTGGGGAAATTCAGGAAAATGGGGAAATTCGGGGGGGAAGGGAGAATTTGGGGGAAATGGGAAAATTGGAGGGAAATGGGGAAATTTGGGGAAAATTCAGGGGAAAAAGGGAAAATTTGGGAAATAATGAGAGAATTTAGGAAAAAATGGGACTACTTGGGAGGAAAATGGGAAAATTCGGGAGGGAAATAGGAAATTTTGGGAGAAAACCAATAAAATTTGGAGGAAAAAAGGGAAAATGGGAGAATTCAGGGAAAACCAGGGAAATTCAGGGAGAAAAAAGGGAGAAGCCAGAAAAAACGGGGTTGGACATGGGGGGAAATTCCATGGGGAGCTCCCAGAGATCCAAAGGAATATTTTCCACGGAAAAAAAAGAGGAATTTAGGGGATTTTGGGAATGAATCCAGGGGATTTGGGGCTTTTTTTCTCACTCCAAATTTTTGGGAATTTGGTTTTTCTCCCTCATTTTTATCCCAACTTTCATCTCTGGCCGCTCCTCAAAGGGAAGGGAGGGAGGGAGGGAAAAATTCCAATTTTTCTCTGGCAGTGCCTCCTCCTCCTCCTCCTCCCGAGGCCATTCCCAGGTTTTTCTGCCCGAATCCCGGGAAAAATCCGGCCCCGGATCCCAGGGATGGAGCCCAAAAGCCCCGGGAAAAATGGGAATGAGGGGAGCCCCCGATCCCCGATTCAATTTGGAATTTTGATCCCAGTTTTAATTTGGAATTTGGAATTCCGATCCAAATTTCGATTCCAAATTCAGATTTCCAAATTCCAAGCCCAGCTCCAATTTGGACCCCGAAATTCCAAATTCAAATTCCCAGGGTTTTTCCATGGATTTTTATCCCATTCCTGAGGCTTTTCCCCACATTTTCCACTCCCCCAGTCCCATTTCCCTCACTGCGGGCTAAAATTATTGATTCAAAATCCCAATTCCTGATTAATTTAAAGAGAAAATCTGGGAATAATTAAAGAGGGAATGAGGACGAATTTTCGGGAATTTCTGGGAATGTGGGATCAGGGAAATATCCCCGGGAAAATCCTGGATTCCAGCCCGGGAAAATAAAAAAAATTACGGGAATTCTGCCTAAAACAAAAAAAACGGGATTGGGAAAAGGGGGAGGTTTGGAGCCGGGGAAAAACACGGGAATAAAGAGGAAAACTCTGGGAAAAACGGGAAAAGGGACCCGGGAATGGGAAAAAAATCCCGAAATCCCGGGATTTCCGGCAATCTGGGGATGCGGGAGGGAATTTTGGGGGTTGCCGGTGATATCCCGGTACTCACCGGCTCCCGGGAGCGGCGTTCCCTGCTCCCGGCAGGACGGAGCCTCCTCCGGCTTCATCCCGGCGGCTGCGGGGAGAGGAAACGTCGGGAACAGCGGGAACAGCGGGAAAAGCGGGATGGGAGCGGGAAAAAACGGGATGGCAGCGGGGGAAACCGGGACGGGACCGGGAAGGAAGCGAGGGCGGAGCGGGGAGGGACCGGGAAAGCACCGGGAGGGGAGCGGGACAGAGAGCGGGATGGGAGCGGGGAAAACCGGGATGGGAGCGGGGAAAGGGGGGAAAAACCGGGATGGAAGGGGGGAAAGCGGGAATAGACCGGGATGGGAGCGGGGAAAAGCGGGATGGGAGCAGAGGAAGCGGGAGGATCCCGGGGGAAGCGGGACGCGCCGTTCCCGTCCCCGGTGCCGCTCCCGCTGCTCCTCCCGGCGCTCCCGGAGGGGCAGAACCGCCCCGGCACCGCCGCGCCCGTCGCGACTGTCGCGACACGGCGGCCCCGCCGGGACTCGCGGTGTCACCGCGGGCGACTCACCGGGACGGCGACAACGACACCGCGATCGCGACAGCGGGATCGCGACAGGGACAGCGGGCCCGGCGCTGCCCCCGCCCGTGCGCGCTCCCGCGGGAGGGGCGGGGGCGCGCACGGGGGAGGGGGGAGGACAGGGAGAGGGGGAGGGAATTCCCGGGTTTTTTTTGGGAATTCCCATTTCCCCCCCCCCCAAAAATGGGAATTCCCAAATAAAAGGGAACTTCCAAACCCAAAAGCCGGGAATGCCAAAAGCCCGGGAATTCCATCCCCAAACCCGAAGGAATTGGGGGAAATCGGGGAAATTTGGGATCCAGAAGGATTTGGGGAAAATCCAGAGGGAATTGGGGGATACGGGGAGGACAAAACTCCCAAAATTCCCAAATTTCTGCGAGATCCTAGACCCGCCCAGGACCTGAATCCCCAAACCCACCAAAACCCTGGGAACTTTCCCCTGGAAATCCAAATTAAATAGGGAAAAAAAATGGGGAAAAGTTTGGGAAATGCTGATTTTTATGGGAAATTCGGGAAAATTGGGAATGGGGCCGACAAAATTCCCAAATCCCCGAATCTCCAGAGAGTTCCACCTTAAGACCACCAAAATCCCGGGAATCTCCCACCCCAAACCACCCAAAAATCTGGGAAAACTCCAGGGAAGTTCAGGAAAATGCCAAATTCGCCCAAAACAGAGCAGGAATCTCCTTTTATTCTCCTAAAAAATTCCCGGTTTTTTTTGGGAATTTCACACAGCAGCCCCGCGGGGTGGGGTGGGAACATCGGGAACATGGGGACCCGGATTTTAGTGGGGAAAAGGGGATTTTTGGGCAAGGGGGCGCTCGCAGACGAAGAAGCACTCGAAGGTGCAGTGGACGTCGTTCCACTGCCCGGAGATCCAGAGGTGAGCGCAATCCTCGTTATTCCCGCTGTTGTTGGGCTCCCCCTCCCGCCAAAACCTGGGAAAAAAATCGGGATTTGGGATGGGAAGGGCCGGGGGGGAAGCCCCCGATAAAAATTCCCATTTTTGGGGGGGAACTTTAGGAAAATTCCGAGATTTGGGGAGAGAAATTTCACAAAATTCCAATATTGAGGGAGAGAAAATCTCTAAAATTTCAAGATTCGGAGGATTTTTGGGAGGGAATTCCCAAAATTCCAACATTTGGGCTCCACAATCCCCAAATCCCAATTTTTGGCTCACTTTCTGTGGAGAAAATCCCGAGAAACACCCAAATCTGGGGATTTCCGGGAGGAAAAAAAATCCCAATTTCCTTCAAATCTGTGGGATTTTTATGGGGAAAAAAAACCCCCAAATCCCAATTTTGGGCCGGAATCCCGGGATTTCGGGGTGGGATCCGGGGATTTCGGGACCGGGGCTCACGTGAAGGAGGATCTGTAGTCGGTGCCGTCGACCCATTCCCAGTTTCCCTCGGAATTCCGGTCAGTGAGGCCGATCCAGAAGCGCTCGTTCCGCGCGCGGGACATCAGGAACTGCTGCAGGGGGAATCGGGATCCTCGGGATCAGCGGGATCGGGACCATCAGGGTTTTTGGGATCAGCGGGATCATTGGGATCAGAGGGAAAAAAGGGAAAATCAGCAAAATCGGGATAATCCGGATTGGGATCACGATCGGGATTTGAGACTTGGGATCGGGATCCGGATTTGGGCTCAGGATCCGGATTTGGGATTTGGAATCGGGATGGAGATTTGGGATTTAGAATTTGGGATTTGCTCCGGGAAGCTGACGACGATGGCGAGGTTTGCGCGGCATTTGGGAATTCCCTTTGGGATCTGGGATTTGGGATGGAGACTCGGGATTTGGGATTCAATATTTGGGACTGGGGCTCAGGATTTGGGATCAGGGTGGGGATTTGGGCACGGGATTTGGGATTTGGGATCGGGGCGGGGATCGGGTTTGGGGATTTCAGGGATTTGGGATCACCTGCTCGGCGAAGCTGCCGACCACGGCGAGGTCGGCGCGGCGCTCCCGGCACTGCTCCCGCGCCCGCTCCCAGCTCAGCCGCGCCAGCGAGAAATAATAACAATTCCCAGAGAAATATTCCCATTCCCGGGAATCCGCCCCGCACGGGAACACTGCGGGAACAACCCCAGCGCGGATCCTTGGCAATTTCACCCAACCTCCTGGGGTTTGGGATTTGGGAATGCTCTGCCCCAAAATCTCCCGGGTGTCGGGATGTTGGGAATATCCAGAGGGAAAAGGGAAAAATTCAGGGAATTCAGGGAATTTTGGGACTTACGGAAGGAATCCCAACTGGAAAAATTCCACTCTGGATTCTCCTGGTGGAGTTTGGAGGAAATGGAGGAAACTGGGGGGGGAAAAAGGGAAAAATTCCCGAAAAATCGGAATTCTGGGTTTTTTTTTGGGATCTTCCTACCCTTTGTATACCAGGATTTGGGGATTTTGGGAATTTCCTGCCCCGGTTCCGGATGGAATTTGGGGATTTTTTTGGGTTTGGGATGGGAATGAAGGAATTCAGGGAATTTGGGAATGAGGGTAATCAGGGATTTGGGATGGAATGAGGAGGAAATTCGAGGATTTGGGATGGACAGAGGGGGAGTTCCCCGATGCAGGATTTGGGAATTAGGGGAAATTTCGGGATTTGGGATGGGAACTCGGGGAATTCCGGGAATTGGGATGGATGAGAACGGGGTGGGGGAAACTGAGGGAATTCAAGGATTTGGGCACTCAGGGAATTGGGATGGGCGGGAACTGGGGCGAATTTCCCGGCCTGGATTTGGGGGATGAAGAGGAACTCCAGGATTTGGGGCGGGCGGAGCGGGGGATTCCGGGAATCGGGGGGATTTTGGGAATGGCTGGGGGTGGCCGCACCTCGGGCGAGCGCCAGGGCGCTGAGGCCCAGCAGCAGCAGCGAGCAGAGCGCCAGGCTCAGGTACACGGCCGGGAAGGAGCGCAGGCGCGCCGGGAGCGCCGAGCTGCCTGGAAACGGGAGGAACACCGGGAAAAACGGGGGGAAAATGGGGAAAAACGGGAGGAAAATGGGGAAAAACGGGGAAAAACGGGGGGAAAATGGGGAAAAACAGGGGGAAATGGGGAAAAACGGGGGGAAATTGGGATGAAATGGGGGAAAACGGGGAAAAATGGGGATGAAATTGGAAGAAATGAGGATAAAATGGAGGCAAAATGAGGGGAAATGGGAAATAAAGGGGTAAAATGGGAAAAACGGGGGGGGGGGATGGGATGAAACCGGGATAAAATGGGGGAAAACAGGGAAACCCAACAGGTCCAGGGGTAATCCAACAAATCCGGGGGGAAAAGGAGGGGAAATGAAGAGAAATCCAGGGAAATTTTGGGAAAACCCAGGAAAATCCAGGGGTAATCCAGGAAAATGGAGGGGAAAAGCAGGAAAATCCAAGGAAAATCCCTCCCTGCTCTTGCCAGGGTTTCCCCCCAGTTTTTCCCGCTCTCTTTGTCCAGAGGTTAATCAATAACCGGGAATGCTCCGAGTTTGCCTCCAGGAAGGGAAAGTTTGGGAATAATTCCCGGGATTTGGGATTCTTTTATTTGGATTCTTTTGGAAATTATTCAGGGATTTGCTCCTGATTGATTCCAGGATTATTTTATTTGGAATCATTCATTCCAATGATTATTTTGGGAATTATTTAAGGAATTCTTTCGGAAATTATTAGGGAATTAAAGGGGAATTTTTAATAATTTCCTGATTTTTTCTGGGATTTTTTTGGGAATTCCCACAATTTCCTCCTGGGATTCCCAGGAATCTGAAGCTCCTGGGAGCGGAATTTTTGGGATTATCCAAATTCCCTGATCAGGGGAGGAAGGGGGAAGGAAAAGCCCTAGGAAAAGCAGGAAAAATCCAGGAATTCCACCTGGGAAGAGGCGCAAGTCATCCTGGTGCTCCTCCTCGTCCATCCTGCGATTTTTGGGGGGATGGTTTTGATTTTCCGGATCAGGGGACACAGGGGCCCTGCAGGAACGATCCTGGGAACGTTCCCGTTCCTCCTCCCCTCCAGAGGGTTAAAATTTAATCCAAGGAAGTTTTGGGGTTGGATTTTGGGGCTTGGATTGGAGCCAATGCCAGAGAATTCCAGATTTTTTTTTCCTCCCCCTTCATCTGAGCATTTTTAGTGTTTTTTAAACAATATTTTTAGACTGATTTTTAGGGTTTTTCTGGGGGGATTTCCATGGACTATTGTGAGATTTTAATGGATTTTTTGGTGGATTTTTGTGAGGCTTTCCTTGATTTTTATGGATTGTTCTGATTTCTTTTTTTTTTTTAATTTTAGGGGAATTTTTAAAAATTTTAATGGGTTCTTTGGATCTTGATGGGTTATTTTTGGTTTGCAGGGCATTTTTAAAATTTTGTGAATTAAAATTTTTTAAAATTTTTTGTTAATTTTTGTGCATTTGAGGGAGTTGGTTATTTATTTTGACTTTTTGACATTTATCTTGATTTTTTTGTGGATTTTGGGCTATGTTTCTTTGAAATTTGGGGATTTTTGCCAATGTCTATTTGAATTTTGGTGGCCGCTGAGGGGATTTTTTGGGACTTTTCAAGGATTTTCCTCCTCCCTTTGAATCAAAACCACAAAATCCTGGCGCTGCCACCTCCAAATACGGAAAAAAAAAGCGAGCTTGGAAAACCTGAACAATCGGGAATAATCCCAGAAAAACCTTGGATTTGGGAACCAACCCCACCATTCCGAGGGCACGGAGACCTGGATTTCATCACCAGGGCCAAATTCCGGCCGAATTTTTGCCAGAATGCCAGAGGGATTGGGGTCAAAGCGGCCCAAAATGGCGGCAGGCCCCTGAGGGGCGGGAAAAGGGCGGGAAAAAAGGGCGGGGAAAAAAGGCGGGAAAAATGTGGGGAAAGAGCAGGGAAAAGGCGACGCTGGGGTGGCTTTGGGCTCCATTTGTCCCTCCCTCCCAGGCCCCGTTGTCCCCAGAGACCCCTCAGAGCCCCCCACGGAACCCAGAGACCCCCCCCCCAGTAAGTCCCAGTAGCCCCCAGTACCCACCCGCGGGGGGGCCCAGGCCGCTCCTGCCGCCATCTTGGCCGTTGCTAACAACGAACGCTGTTGCCTGGCAACGCTTCGGGTAACCGGCGTCGTCGTGACGTCACGTCCTTCACACATAATTGTCACTTCCGGGCCCATCACAATGGTGGCCTGGAGGTACCGGGAGCGCTCAAGAAGTACCGGGAGGACCCTGAGGCGTCCCGGGAAGGCTCCGGAGGTCCCGGGGGAGGCTCCGCAACCCTCGTCCCCCCCCTCCAAATCCATCAATCCACTCCCCGTTGGCCTTAATTCCTACTGCGGATGAGATCCACGACGGGGATGAACGACCAGGAGCGGCTGCCGCGTCCCCTCGGTGTTCCCCGGTTGTCCCGGTGTTCCCCGTTTTCCTCCCCACCCCCGGTTCTCCGCCTCCCATCCCCTCTGTGACCAAACCGGCGCCGCGCTGAGGCTTTAAACCGGCCGCGCGGGTTCTGGAGCGTTGAATTTATTGATAATAAAGCTGCTTTTGAAGTCTCCCGTTATTGCGATGGCTCCGGTGGGACCGGGACACCGTAAACGGGAACGGTGTAGGCGGCGCTGCGTCTTTGCGTTACGATGAAGTTTGATAACGCACAGCCACCGTCCCTCCTTTCCCGCGCGCTGCTCGGCTTCATCGCGCGCCTCATTGACAGGTGCCTCCGCCAATAGGATTACGCGGTGAAGGGCGCCGCGTCTTTGCCGACCAACGGGAGCGCGAGAAGGGCGGGTTTGCCCGCCCCCCCACGCGCCGGTGCGGGCGGGCCGCGCAGGGCGGGCAGAGGGAAGGGAAGATGGCGGAGGAGGAGAAGCTGCCCGCGGGGTGGGAGAAGCGCATGAGCCGCAGCTCCGGTCAGGGCCTGAGGGCGGGGGGCTACCGAGGGCAGCGGCGGGGATGGGGGAGGTGGGAAAGGGGGGTGCGGGCGGCGGGGTTCGGCTTTGGAGGGGATGAGGGGGCGTGGGGGGGGAGGTGCGTGAGGGGAATTTGGGGGGGGCACGGAATTGAGGGGGGGTCCTGTGGGGGTCATCGCCTCAGGGAGGGGGAGTCACTCTCGTGAGGGAAATTTGGGTGGGGGTCCCCAGTTCAGGGGGGTTTGAGGGGGTTTTCATCTCGGGGAAGGGGGGGCACCTCCGTGAGGGGAATTGTTGGGGGGCGTCGCCTCGGTGAATGAGAGACCCCCCAACTGAGGAGGATTTGGATAGGTAACCAAATCAATAACCAATAACCAATAATCAGTAACGAATCAATAACCAATAACCGATCAATAACCCTGCGGAACGTGTGGATTGCTTCAACCACGCGGTGAACAGGAGTCAGTGGGGTCAATACTGGGGCCTGTAAGAGGGGTTTGGTGCCAATAACCAGGACTTGTGATACCAATCGATAACCAATAACCAATCAATAACCAATAAGTGATCAATACCCCTGCAGAACACGTGTACTACTTCAACCACCTGGTGAACACGAGTTAGTACGGTCAATACTAGAGCCTGTAAGAGGGGTTTTGGGGCCAATAACCAGGATTTGTGACACCGATCAATAACCGATAGCTGATCAATAACCGATAGCCGATCAATACCCCCAGGCCGCGTGTACTACTTCAACCACCTGACGAACGCCAGCCAGTGGGAGCGGCCGAGCGGGGCGCGGGCGGAGCCGGGCCGCGTGCGCTGCTCGCACCTGCTGGTCAAGCACAACCAGTCGCGGCGGCCGAGCAGCTGGAGGCAGGAGCGCATCACCCGCTCCAAGGAGGAGGCGCTGGAGCTCATCAACGGTGCGGGGAACGGAACGCCGGGGGGATCTGGGAATGCCGGGAATGCCGGGGGGATCTGGGAATGCCGGGAATGCCGGGGGGATCCGGGAATGCCGGGAATGCCGGGGGGATCCGGGAATGCCAGGGGGGATCCGGGAATGCTGAGGGGATCCGGGAATGCTGGGGGATCTGGGAATGCCAGGGGCGGCCGAGCAGCTGGAGGCAGGAGCGCATCACCCGCTCCAAGGAGGAGGTGCTGGAGCTCATCAACGGTGCGGGCAACGCCAGGAATGCCCGGGGGATCTGGGAATGCCATAGGGTCCGGGAATGCCAGGGGGATCTGGGAATGCCGGCGGTGCTGGGATGTGGGGATGGCGTGCCTTTCACCTGTGTCTGTCCGTGCGTGTTGGTGTGTCACGTTGATGTTCCCTGGAGCTCACCCACAGCCAGTGGGGGTTTCTGGGAAGGAGTTCCAGGGATGTTGGTGTTGGGGTGGCTTTGAGGACGTTTTGGGGCTCTGTCTCCTTTCCCGTGGAATTTGCGGCATCCGGGGAATTCCGGGCATGGTTTTGATCCCTACGTTTGGGGGTTTTCCCGTGGTTTCCAGGTTACATCCAGAAGATCAAATCAGGAGAGGAGGATTTTGAGTCCTTGGCTTCGCAGTTCAGCGACTGCAGCTCGGCCAAGGCCGGAGGGGACCTGGGAGCGTTCGGGAGAGGTGAGGGATTCATCCCAAAAAAAACCCAAATCCCTCCAGTCCAGGGGATTCATCCCAAAAAAACCCCAAATCCATCGCTCTTAGGGGATTTACCCCCAGAAAACCCCACATCCCCCATAATTCCAGCTGTGGTCCATCCACTGCAACAAACTTCCGGGATCAAGTCCCCCCCTTCAAATCCCAGATTTTTCTTCGGGAAACACCCCAAATCCCAGATTTTTCATGGAATTTTGGGTGGTACTCCCTCTTTTTTCGGGTTCCAAACCTCCCTAAACGTTTTTCTTTTTCCCTTTTGCGACGCCAAATTCCACCCGGGGCCGATCTGAGCCGAACTCCCGGGTGTCAATCCCCCGCCTCTCCTCCCTCGGGATCCCAGCGTTTCCTTTGGGAATCGCCCCGGATCCCGGGTTTTCCAGTTCTGTGGGATTTTGGCTTGCAGGGCAGATGCAGAAGCCGTTCGAGGACGCCTCGTTCGCGCTGCGGGCCGGCGAGATGAGCGGCCCCGTCTTCACGGACTCCGGCATCCACATCATCCTCCGCACCGAGTGAAGTGCCTTGGCGGGGCCGGGCTTCCCGGGAATCCCGTGGGAACGGCCGGGGGACCCTCGGGAATCCACGGGGAGTCTGTGCGGACCTGCGGAAGTCCTCGGGAATCCAGGGGAATTCATGGAAGTCCTGGGGAATTCGTGGAAATCTCTTGGGGTGTGTAGAGATCTGTTAAGTCCACGGGAAGCCATGGGAATTCTCAGGAATCCACGGAGCCCACGGGAATCCTCAGGAAGTCCGTGGGAATCTCTGGAAATCCATGGAAATTCACAGGAATTCGTGGAAGTCCATGGGAATCTGTGGGGGTCTACGGGAATCCTCAGGAATTCACGGGAATTCGCGGAAATCCTCAGGAATCGGTGGGAATCTGGGAATCCTCAGGAATCCGTGGGCATTCGTGGAGGTCCGTGGGAATCCTCAGGAATCCACGGGAAGCCCACGGAAGCCGCGGGAATCCCGCTCCAGGTCCCGCGGCTCCCGCGTCGCTCCCGGGCGGGAGCACAGACCGGGAATTCCCGCGGGTTTTGGAAATGCCGGCTCCCGGCGGCCCCGGCTCCGGGAACGCGGCGCCCGCGGTGGTGGTGGGGACGATGGCAGCGGCGACGGTGACAGCAGTGACTGACAGCAGTGACAGTGACAGCAGTGACAGCAGTGACAGTGACAGTGACATGACCAACAATAGCGATGGTGACGGTGACAATGACCAATGATGGTGACAATGACCAACAGTGGTAACAATGACAGTGACCAATGGCCAACAGAGGTGACAATGACAATGGCCAATGATGGTGACAATGATCACGACCAATGATGGTGACAATGGCCAGCAAAGGTGACAATGACGGTGACCAAGGTGACCAAGGAAGGTGAGGATGCCCAGCCACGGCAATGGCCAGCAGTGGTGACAGTGACGATGACGATGGCGGTGACACCGATGCCACCACCACCACCGGTGCCGCAGCCCGGCGCCCCTCCCCCAGCCCTGCATGTTTATTTAACTCATTCCCGCTCGTTTCGCCCCAAACCCGGCCCCGATCCGAGGGCTCCGCTTGATCCCGGCGTTCGTTAACGAGCTCCCGTTAATTGGCAGCGGGCGTGAGGCAGCTCCCGTGTCCCTGCGCAGCGCCCGCGGCCTTCCCGGCGCCGCCGCTCGGACTCCGAATTTTGGGGTGAACTCCCGGGGAAACGGGCAAACGTGGCCGGAATTCCGCGCTCCCGCCCCGGGGGCCACACCCGCTCGGATTGGGGTGAAAACCGCTTGGATTTGGGGAAGTTTTTTTTTCCAAGATCTTTCGGTTCTGTCGTCGTTTTCGCTTCGTTCAGTGGGGAAATCCCAAAAATCCCAGCTTGGATCCGTGCAGAAATCCCAAAAAAAGCTGTAAAGCCCCGGCTCTTTTCCTGCAGAAATAAATCCCCCTCCAGTGGAAGTTCTGGTGATTTGTGTCGTTCTTTCTCCCTCTTTTTAATTTTTTTGTTTTTGAATCAATTGGAAAAAGGGAAAATTCCGGTCTGGTGGGGGTTTTTGTTTGGGTTTTTTTGTGGGATTTGGAGTTTAAAATGGATGGGAAACGGGCTAAAATTGGGAATTTTGGGGTTTATTCTATAGGAAATGGGATTTATTAGTAGGACATAATTGGATTTGTTGATAGGGAGCAATTGGATTTATTTCACAGGGAACATGGGATTTACTAACAGGAAATACGGGATTAATGGGAAATAGAGGATTAATGGGAAAGAGGCGATTTATCAGTAGGGATTATGGGATTGAGTTAATAGGGAATGGATTTATTTAATGGGATTTACTCAAGGGGAAATACGGGATGTAGGAGGTGGTTCCAGGGGGTACTGGGGGCAACAGGACCCCCTCAAAACTCCACCAAATCCCCCTAAAATCCCCCAAATCCTCCCCAGACTCCCCCTAAATCACAAAAAACCCCAAATCCCTCATATCCCAAAATCCCCCTCCGAAAAAACCCCAAATACCCTCTAAATTCCCCCAAAATCCTCCAGATCAAAGGGATTTGGGGGGATTTGGGGTTTTTGGGGAGGGCGATTTTGGGGGGCGGGGGGCAGAATTTGGAGGATTTGGGGTTTTTTTAGGGGGATTTGGGTATTTTTGGGAGGGAGCTTTTGGGGTTGGGGGGGTGTTTGGGGAGGATTTGGGGTTTTTGGGGAGGGGGATTTCGGGGTGGTGGGGCGGGGAGCAGAATTTGGGGGAGTTTTGGGGGGATTTAGGGGGGATTTGGGGGCGATTTCGGGGAATTTTGGGGGATTTGGAGAGACGGGAACAAAGGGGGGGTGGGAATAACGAGACCACGCCCCCCCAACTCCCCCCCCAAGTCCCCCCAAAATCCCCCCAAATCGCCCCAAAATCCCCTCCCCCCAGCCCACCTCCCCCCGGCGACCCCTCCCCGCGTTTTTGGGTTTTTTTGGGATTTTTCGGGATTTTTTTGGGATTTTCCTCTGGGCGGCTCCGCGGCTGCGGCTGCGCGGAGGCTCCGCGGTGGGGAGGGGGGGGGGGCGGGGGGGGGTGTCGGGAATTATTTTGGAATTTTGGGGGGTCCTGGAGGAGTTTTGGGGGGATTTTGAGGCGTTTGGGGGGGTCAGTGGGGGGGTCAGGATGCTCTTCCTCCCCCCCAGCCTCCTCCTCCTCCTCCTCCTCAGCGCCAGGCAGGTAAGGGAGGGAATTGCGGGAATTTTTTTTTCGGGGGGAATTTTTTGGGATTTGGGTTTGTTTGGTTGTTTTTTTGGTTTTTTTTTGGAGGGAGGGAGGGGGGCGACGACGGCGGGAATTTTGGGAATTGCGGGAATTTCGGGAATTGCGGGGATGGCGCTGGGTGTGGCCGTGGGGGAGGGGAGTGGGACACGGGGACAGCGCGGGGGGGGGGGGGGGAACTGGGGACACTGGGGGGCACTGGGGGGACACTGGCGAGAGCGGGAACACCCCCAGTCTGAACTGGGGGACAGCTGGGGACACCGGGGACCTTCCCAGACAGCCCCAGTTTGAACTGGAAGGCGCTGGAGGGACATCAGGGGACACCTGAGGACACTGGCGGGAAGGAGCTCTCCGAAAACTCCAAAATTCTCCCCCAAAATCTCCAGAACGCCCAAAATTCTCCACAAAACCCCCAAAATCGCCCCCCCCGCCAAAACACCCAAAACCCCAAAATTCCCCCATACAGCCGAGACTGCGCGGGGTGGGGGGAATTTGGGGGTCCTGGGGGATTTTGGGGTTCTGGTCCCCTAAATTTGGGATATTGGGGGGTTCCCACCCCGAACCCGTCCCGAACCCGCCCCAAGCCCGCCCCTCACTAATCCCGCCCCGAACCCATCCTAAACCCGCCCCGAACCCGCCCTAAACCCGCCCTAGTCCCGCCCCGGTGCCGGTGCCGGTGCCGCCCCGTTTCGGGGCCGTTCGGGGCTGGCCCCGGGCCAGCGGCAGCGACGTCACCCCCGGGCCGCGCTCGCAGCGGGGGCGGCTCGGAGCGGGCCCGGCACCGGCACCGGCGACAGTCCCGGGGGGACTTTTGGGGCTCCCGGAGCCACCCCGGGACCCCTTTAAAACCGCGGGGGCGGCTCCGATCGGGCCGGTACCGGGTCCCGGTGCCGCCCCCGGGAGGGATCGAGGGTGCGACCCCCGGTTCCCGGAGCCTCTCCCCGTTCCCGGTGCCGCGTTTTTAAGGCGGGTGGGGCTCTGCTCGAACCGCTCCCGGTTCCCGGTACCCCCCCGGGGGGAGGTGAGGGTGCCAGCCCCGATTCCCGGTCCCGGTTCCCGGTGCGGCGTTTT
Organism: Motacilla alba alba; assembly: GCF_015832195.1. Classification (NCBI taxonomy): domain Eukaryota; kingdom Metazoa; phylum Chordata; class Aves; order Passeriformes; family Motacillidae; genus Motacilla; species Motacilla alba. The sequence goes on from NW_024037436.1 coordinate 2,000,486, forward strand.
CACGGTGCGGGGGGAGCTCTGATCGATCCGGTGCCGGTCCCGATTCCCGGTGCCAGCCCCGGTTCCGCGTTTTTACCGCGGTGGGGAGGGAGGGAGGGGGTGGGGGGGGCTCTCCTCGAGCCGCTGCCGGTTCCCGGTGCCGCCGGGGGGGGTGATGGGCACGGGGCGCTGCCGGTGGCGGCGGCGGCGGCGACAATGACGGTGCCGCTGCTGAAGATCGGGGCCGTGCTCAGCACCATGGCCATGGTCACCAACTGGATGTCCCAGACCCTCCCGTCGCTCGTGGGGCTCAACGGCACCGCCGTGTCCCGGGCCGGGACATCCGAGAAAATCGTGAGTGACCCCCCCCCTCCGGTACCGGGGGGAGAGGTCCCCGAACCGGGAGGGGTCGGATTTGGGTTTTTTTTTTGGGGGGGGGGCTTTTGGGGGTTTTGGGGGCTGGCGGAGGATGCGCTCGGGAGATGCGGCAGAGGTGGGGGTGGGGGGGATGGGTGGGGAACCCCCCCCCCCCCCCCCCGGTGCTTACCGGTGCACCGGGACCCCCCGAAATCCCCCCAGAGACCCCCCCCCTCTGCCACCCCCCCCGGTTTTGGGGGCGTCCCTTTGCCGCCTCCCTGGCACCCCCGAATTTTGGGGACCCCCCCCCTTTGCCACCCCCTGAATCCCTCCTGCCCCCCCCGCTGCTTCCCGGTGCACCGGGACCCCCCGACCCCCCCCGGGACCTCCCAGAATCCCCCCCCGGTTTTGGGGACCCCCCGAGCACCCCCCGCATCGTCCTGCTCACCCCCGAATTTTGGGGACCCCCCCCCTCCCCTTTGCCACCCCCGGGACACCCCCCGGTTCTTCCCGGAGCATCGGGACCTCCCCGAAATCCACCCGGTTTTGGGGACCCCTCCCAAATCCCCCCCCCTCCTCGTTTTCCAGACTCCCCCCGCGCACCCCCAGAACCTCCCACGGTTTTGGGGATCCCCCTTTGCCACCCCCAGGACCCCCCCAAATCCCCCGGGGACCCTCCCGGGCATCCCCCGATTTCTGGGGACCCCCCCCCAGTTTTGGGGACTCCCCCGAATTCCTCCAGGAAACCCCAAATTTTAGGGACCCCCCCCCCCCCCAAATTCTCCCTCCAATTCTTCCCCCCAATTCCAAAATTCCGCCCGAACCCCCTCTGGAATTCCCACCGGGAATTTTGGGATCCTTCCCCCCCAGATTTTGGGATCATCCCCAGACCTCCCTCGCAATTTTTTTGGTGGGGGGTTCCGATCTTTTTTTTTTTTTTTCCCCTGGAAAATCCAGTTTTTGGGGGAATTTTGGGACTGCGGCAGCTCCGGGGGGAAAAGAATTCCCAAAATTCCCCCCCTCCGATTGGAACTGGGATGGTTTTTGGGGTTGAAAATCTGTTTTTTGGGAGCGGAGCTTTGGCTATTGCCGGGAATTTTGGGAATGGGGAGGAAAATTTGGGATCAATTTGGATAAACGCCCCGAAAAATCCCCATTGGAATTTGGGGGGGGGGGGTGGTGGGAGGGAAGGCCTGGGGAGGGGGGGGGATTTTGGGGCGGTTTTGGGGATTTTTGGAGGTTTTTTTGGGTTTTTGTTTTTGAGTTTTTTGAATTTTTTTTGAATTTTGGGATCGCATTCCCAGCTCCTCCCCCCCACCAGCTGTCAATCAACGCAGCGGGGTAATTAGCGGCCGCCGGACGTTAATTAGCGGCTCATTAACCACCCTTGTCCCTCATTAATCACCGGGAAGCAGCCCCTGGAATAGAAACCAGGAATGGGCAGAATTCATCCCAAAAATCCCTGGAGGTTGGGTTTTTAAAAAATATTTCCCCCCCGCAGTGATTTCGGAGTGTTTTGGGGAAAACCAGTTTTAAAAAAAAACATTTTCTCGATTTTTTCCTCCCTCGCCCAAAGGGATGGGATGGAATTTCCCAGCTCAGCCCTGGGGATTTGGCATTTGGGGAGAAAAATTTGAATTCTCCCCCCCCTAGAAATGGGAAGAGCTCCCACGTTTTTCTTCCTGGATTTTGGGGTTCCTGGGATGGAGAATCCCTGGATTTTGGGGTCCCTCGTTCCTGAATGTTTGGGACACCATCCCTGGATTTTGGGGTCCCTTCCCTTGGAAATTCCCCTTTCCCCCCAAAGATCCCAAAATTCCAAATCTCGCCTCCATCCCGGGAAAATTCTCCCTTTTTTCCTCTTTTCCCCGCAAAATCCCAAAAATCCCAAACCCCTCCCAGCGCCCCCCCCCCCCCCCCCCCCGCCCCGGCCAGGCCGCGCTCATTAATTATTCATCGACGCTCCCTCATTAATTATTCATTAACGGTTCCTAATTAAGGATTCATGACGGCTCCAGAGGGTGGGGGAGGGGCTGCGGCTGCTCCCTGTTTTTTCCCCGGGAATTTTTTTATTCCCGCTTTTTTATTTTTGGGTGGAAAACTGGCGATTCTGGGGCTGCCGCGTTGTGGGGTAATTCCCGAGGTTTATCCCTGTTTTTTTGGGGGGTTTATCCCGAATTTTTGGGGAGATCCTGGAGGGATTTTCCCTTTTAATTTTTTTTTTGTGGAGTGTGACGTCAGCGCGGTTGTGACGTCATCTGCCGGGGAATGGGAGAAAAAAGGGGAAAAGAAGGAAAAATGGGAGAAAAAGAGGGAAAAAGGGGGAAAATGGGAAAGAAAGAGGGGGGAAAACGGGAAAATGGGGGAAAGAGGGTAAAAAGAGACAAAAATGGGAATAAACTGAATTTTGGGATCGGGAATCTCTGGGAGCTGGGAATTTCCGGCTCATCCTGGGTTCTTTGGGAATTCTGAGCTCCCAATCCCGATCTTCCAGACCCTCTTCCAGAGCCCGGACGAGGGCTGGCAGGTTTTCACCTCGGCGCAGGCTCCGGACGGGAAATGCCTCTGCACCGCCGTGATTCCCGTGCAGGGATCCTGCTCCCGGGACCTCCGCAGCCTCCAGCTCCGGCAGCTCCTGGAAAAGGTCGGCAATTCCCAGACTAGCCGGGATTAATTGTTCATTAATTAATGGGAATGGGCTCATTCTCGTGGAATTTGTTAATGAATTAATTTGTGTGGGTAATGAAGGGGTTAATCGGTGTTGGGAATGTGGGGATTTGGGGTGAAAATTGGGGTGAAAATCCCTGTGGGATTCCAGGGATGAGGAACCTTATGGAGATTCCCATTAATGGCCAGGATGAACCCCATTAATGACGATGATGAACCCCATTAATGGCCATCATTAACCCATTAATGGCCCCTCCAGGTGCAGAACATCTCCCAGTCCATGGAAGTCCTGGATCTCCGCACCTTCCGGGACCTGCAGTACGTGCGCAACACGGAGGCGCTGATGAAGGGCCTGGACTCGCGGCTCCGTGTGGCCTCTGAGGGCCACAAAGCCCTCAACGCCCGCAGCTTCCAGGTGAGAAATTCCCACTTTTTATCTCAAAAAATCCCGGTTTTCCAGCCCCGATTTATTCTGTATTTTTCCCTGATTTATTCCCGCTGTATTTCAGTTTTCCCCTTGTTTATTCCTTCCCTGTTTCAGGATTTTTCCCGTGGGAGCAGGCCTCAGGATCCTCTTGGGGCTTCCAGAGCTGAAAATCCCAAATTCTTTTGCAATTCCCAAGCCTGAACACCCCCATATATCCCGAGGAACAAACAGCTTCCAAAACACCCCTGAACCCCAGGATTTTGGGACCGATTTTTTTCCCACAGGATCGGAAGGTGAACCCCAGGATTTCAGGACTGATTTTTCCCAAACTTTTTTTTCCCCAGGATCTGAAGGAACATCAAAGTGACCCCTGGGATTTTGGGGCCGATTTTTCCCGATTTTTTTTCCCCCAGGATCTGAAGGAGAAGATGCGGGAGCTGCTGCCGCTGCTGCCGGTGCTGGAGCAGTACAAGGCAGACTCGCGGCTCATCGTGCACCTCAAGGACGAGGTCCGGAACCTTTCCGGGATTCTCCTGGCCATCCAGGAGGAGATGGGAGCCTACGACTACGAGGAGCTGCAGCAGCGCGTGCTGCTGCTGGAGGCGCGGCTGCACGCCTGCCTGCAGAAACTGGGTAAAAAAAATCCCATCAAAAATCCCGAATTTTGTCTCAAACCCTAAAAAAACCACGGTGGAAGTCGGCCTAAAAATCCTCTCCAAAATCCTCTCTGAAATCTGCCCCAAACCCACAAAAAATCCGCCCAAAATCCCCTCAAAACATCTCTAAAATCCCTCCCAAAATCCACTCCCAAAAAAGCCAAAAATCCCTCCAAAATCTGCCCCAAAATACCCTCAAAACATCTCTAAAATCACTCCCAAAATACCCAAAAATCCCCCCAAAATCTGCCCCAAATCCCCTCCTAAAGGTCCCCCAAAACCTCTCCAGAATCCCCTCCAAATTGCCCCAAACATCTCTAAAATCCCTCCCAAATCCATCCCAAAATCCCCCAAAACCTTGCCAAAATTCCCCCCCTAAACCTCTCCAAAATCCCCCCAAATTCTGTCCAAAATCCCCCCAAACATCCCCCCAAATACACCCAAAATCCCATTTTCCTTTCACAATCCCATTCCCAGATCCTCCAGAGCTTCCCTGACTCTGCTGTGTCCCCGGTCCCTGATTTCCCCCTAATTCCCATTTTTCCCCCTGCTTTTCCAAAGCCCGGAATTTTCCCGAAATTCCATTTTTTCCCCCCCGTTTTTCCAGGCTGTGGAAAGCTGACAGGGGTCAGCAATCCCATCACCATCCGCGCCTCGGGATCGCGCTTTGGATCCTGGATGACCGACACGATGACGCCCAGCACCGACAGCAGGGTGAGGGCCACCCCCAAAAAAACAGGGTTTTCCCAAAAAATCTCCTGGATCTGAGGGGATTTGGGGGGATTTGGGGACAATCTCGGCACTCTTTGGGCATGGTGATCCCTGAAAATCCATGGATTTGGCAGCTGGAAGGGAATCTAAAATCCCTCCCAAAATCTCCTTTAACATCCCCCAAAACTTCCTGGGGTCCTCACATCTTGGATTTGGGATTTGAGGGGGATTTGGGCAAAATCCCAGCGGTTTTCTGGCGAAAATCCATGGATTTGGCACTTGGCTGAAAATCCATGGGGCATTTTTGGGGTCCCCACATCACGGATTCGGGATTTGGGCACAATCCCTGTAGTTTTTGGGCACTGATCCCTGAAAATCCTGGATGGGGGATTTGATCACATCTCCAATGGGTTTAGAGCCCACCTCGATGAGGTTTTGATCCCACTTTGAGGGGCTTTTGATCCCACCTTGACAGGAGTTTTGATCCTACCTTGCCCAGCTTGACACCCCACTTTAACCCCATTTTAACCCCATTTTAACCCAATTTCCCCCATTTTAACCCCGTTTCCCCCCATTTTAACCCCACTTCTCCCCTCCAGGTGTGGTACATGGACGGCTACTACAAAGGCCGGCGTGTGCTGGAATTCCGCAGCCTCACCGACTTTGTCTCTGGCCAAAACTTTGTCCAACACCTCCTCCCTCACCCTTGGGCCGGCACCGGCCACGTGGTCTTCAACGGCTCCTTGTACTACAACAAATTCCAGAGCAAACGTGGCCGTGCGCTACCACTTCCGCTCCCGCAGCGTCCTGGTGCAGCGCAGCCTCGCCGGCGCCGGCTACAACAACACCTTCCCCTACTCCTGGGGCGGCTTCTCCGACATCGACTTCATGGTGGATGAAAACGGGCTTTGGGCCGTCTACACCACCAACCAAAACGCCGGCAACATCGTGGTGAGCCGGGTGGATCCGCACACTCTGGAGGTGCTGCGGAGCTGGGATACGGGCTACCCCAAACGGAGCGCGGGCGAGTCCTTCATGATCTGCGGGATTCTCTACGTCACCAACTCCCACCTGGCCGGCGCCAAGATTTATTTCGCTTACCACACGAACACTTCCAGCTACGAGTACACTGATATCCCCTTCCATAATCAGTATTCCCACATTTCCATGCTGGACTACAACCCGCGAGAGAGGGTGCTCTACACCTGGAACAACGGCCACCAGGTCATCTACAATGTCACGCTCTTCCACGTCATCAACACGGCCGGAGAGCTGTGATGGACATTCCCAAGGGGAGGGAGAATTCCCAGCTTTTTGTTTTCTATGCTTCCACGCTTCCCCTTTACCGTCTGCGGAATTCCGGAGGGATGCAATGACGAGGTGGAAATTCCCAGCTCTTGGCGTGTCCCAAACTCAAATTCTGCTTTATTCCCATTATTTCGTACCTATGCTGCGTTTCCCCTCTTTCTTCCCTTTTTTTCTTTTTTCCCTCTTTTCCCCCTTTTTTAATCTTTTTCCCCTTTTTTACCCCCCTTTTCCCTCTTTTCCCAATTTCTCCCTTTTTCCCCCCTTTATTTCCCCATTTTTATTCCAGCTCATTGGATTTTTTTCCCCCACATTTTTCTCCCAATTCTGCAATTTTTCCCCTCCTCTTCCTCCTCCTCCTTGGTTCTTCTGGATATCCGTGGGATTCATGGCGCATGGAGCTGCTCTGCCTTGGGTTTTTCTGTATTTTTTTGGGAATTTCGGGGCCAAATTCCATCTCTATTTCGACAGCAAATAAAAAAAAAATCTCTGGCCTTTGGTGGCAGTTGATGACCTTCCCCCCCCCCCCCCCCCTTCTGCCTGGTTTTTATTACTTTTAAAATTTATTATTTTAATTTCTCGCTCCCAGGGTTTTTCTGATATTTTCCTGCTTTTTTCCCACCTGTTTTTCCAAAGAGGAAGAGGCAGAAAAGGGGGGAAAAAGGATGGAAAGGGGCAGAAAAGGATGGAGAAGAGGATGGAAAAGAAGAAAAGGCAGAAAGGGTGAAGAAGTTGGGGTGATCCAGAGGAGATGGAGGACCTGAAGTTTTGGGATAATCCCAGGAATGGGCACGGATCCCGCTGGAGATTGGGAACGGGCACGGATCCCACTGGAGATTGGGAATGGGCACGGATCCCAGGAATGGGCACAGATCCCAGGAATGGGCACGGATCCCGCTGGAGATTGGGAATAGGCACAGATCCCAGTCCTGGCACCAGAGGAAGAATTCTGGGAAGTGCACCTGAGCTTCTGCTGGCTCTGGGCAGCACGGGGAAAAGGCCCTGAAGGGATTAATTAGGAATTTAATTGGGAATTACAGCCAGCACAGCAGGGAGGGATCCAAGGGGCCGGAGCGATGGCGGCGGCACCTGGTGAGAGGGAATATGGGACTGGGAATATGGGAATGGAACAGGGAATGGAGAAGTGGAAAGGCTGGACCAGGAATACAAGAACAGGACAGGGAATATGGGAATGGGAATATGGGAATGGCAACCAGACAGAGAAATTGGGCCAGGGCCAGGGAGTGAGACCGGGAATGGGACTGGCAGGGGGGTGGCACGGTGTGGTGGGTTCGGTGTTGGCTAAATGCTCACGTAATCTCTAGAATTATTTACTTGCTTCTTGTTGTGAGATAGGATTGGGAGGAAGTTAAAGTAGGCTTAAAGTTTTAAAAGGGTATGAAGAAAACTTTAGTAATAGGACTAAAGAAAGAATAATAAGATTCAGAATAAAACTTTAGGGACACTTCTCCTCCCCTCCCCACAACTGTTTTTCTTTCCTACTGACTATGTACAGAGACAAATTTGGTATTCCCAGTCAGTTTACTTCTGCTAAAATGATCTTTCATCAGTTTTCTTAGGGAGAGGAGTCTTTCTTGCCGTGGCTATGGAGATTTCTCTACAAGAAACAGTTTTATTGTGGCTTCAGTTTTCACAAATAGCAGCTGCTTGGGCACCTGCATTCATGAAGTCCTTCCCATCTCTCACAGCCTTCCCAGAGCTGCGGTTTTGGGCTATTCAACTTATTGGGGTGCCAGTTCTAAGGATGAGCTGTTTAAAAGCTTTAATTGGATTACTAGCATGCCTGTTCTCAAAGCTAGGCAGCAATTGGTTTTGCTAGGCACAGAAGAAAAAATAATTTCAGTGGGTGGCTTCTTCCCTCCTCACTAAATGTCAATGCAAAAAACCAACACACACGGGAACTGGTGGGGGGCAACGGGAACAAAAGTGGGGGCAGGGAGATGCTGGACAGGGGACACCGGGGTGGGAGGACATGGGGACAGTTCCAGAGCAGGGGGTCCTTGATCAGCTGCCCCAGGATCTCCGCCAGGGTCTCCCAGCACAGCTGGAGCTGCTCAGCCTGGGGAGCCCAAAGCCCTGAGCAGCCCACAAGTTCCTCCCAGGAACCCTCAAATCCCTCAGACCCAGCATCACCCACATCCCCTGGAAGATTCCCCCCGTGTCCCCATCCTTGTCTTAGTTCAATGTCTTTATTTTTACCCTGGTTCTGGGTGTTTTGAAAGGACAAAAAGAAATGAAAAGAAAATCCAGTCCACGGGGGGCCAGGAGGATGTGGAGCCCCCCCAAGGCAGGTGTCTTCCCAACAGGGATCACCAGCACCAGGGATCACCGGGGCTCTGCCCACCGGGGCTCCCTGGGGATCACCCAGCACAGATCCTCCCGTGGGGGATGGAGCTGGAGCAGCACATGGAGCTCTTCCCGCACTGGGGGCTCTCTCAGGGCTTTCCTTGGTGGTGGCTCCGTTGGTGTTGGGTCAAGTTAGAACTGCTGGAGAAGCTCTTCCCACACTGGGGACACTCGTAGGGCCTCTCCCCGGCGTGGATGCGCCGGTGGGGGACGAGGCTGGAGCTGTTCCTGAAGCCCTTCCCGCAGTCGGGGCAGTGCAAATCCCTTCTCCTGCATGTGAGTGCCGTGCGTGGCACTGGGAGCGATCCTTGGAGCGCTGGGTACGATAACCTGGTGAGAAAGCTGGGAGCGATCCTCAGAGCAGCGGGAAGGAACTGGGAGTGCTCTCCCTCCCAGTACGCCTCTTACTGGGGGCACTGGGTACGATAAACTATCCTCGATGTCAGCTCGCAGGCAGTGTTTGGCGCTCTGAGGTCACTCAGAGCAGTGGAGTTACACTCGGAGGCAGGTTTACTCTGGGAGACATGGGGTGCCCCTCCTAAGCCTCACCTCCTCCCCTCAGTCCCCTCCTGCCGGGTCGCCTTCACCCCTCAGCCCTGCTCGTACTGCAGCCCGGCCCTTTGCCCCGTCCCTCACTCCGTCCCTCACTCCGCTCTTGACACCTCCTGAGCCCCGTCCCTCACTCTGTCCCTCACTCGGCCCTTCGCCCCGGCCCTGCCCCGTCCCTCACTCCTCCCTCACCCCGCCCTTCGCGCCTCCCCGGCCATGCCCCGTCCCTCGCTCTCCCCGCCGCCCGCCTGCGCCTCCCTGCAGCAGCACGAGGGAGCCCGCGCGCGGGAACAGCGCCGCCATGGCCGCGGGACAGGCCCGGACTAAAACAGGCAGGGACGGCGTCCGTGGGCTGCGGGGTGACACCGGGGGCTGCGGGGTGAGGGCAGGGGGCAGCTGGGAGGCAGAAGGGGCCTTTAGGAGCAAAGGGGGGCTCCCGGGTGGCACAGAGACGCTGCTGTGGGGACCTTGAGGGTGACACAAAGAGGCTGAGGGGCAGGGGGTGCCTGAGGGGGACAGGCGAACCAGCCCTCACGCCACCCCAAACCTCGCCCTAAAATCCACCCCTGACCGGGTGGAGAGTGCACGGGGGAGGTCAGGGGGCCAAGGGACAATGTGGGGGGGCTTGGGGTGACACACAAACATTGGGGGGCAGGTAGAGAGCCGACACCGAGGGTTAGGGGGACAAAGGACACAGGGTACCGGGGAGGGGCTAGGGTGCAGGTGCAGCAGCCCTCACCCCAGCCCAGAGCTCACCCTAAACAGCCCCCCTAGAACAGCAGTGTTCCCCAACAGCAGCACAAGGCAGCGACCCTGATGGGGGGACAGCCCCGGGACCCTCCCAGCAGGTGCAGGCGATCACCCTGATGGGGGGACAGCTACCAGGTAGGCCCTCGGCCCTTAAGGGCCGGCTGGCAGCTGGATTTCCGCGAATCCGAAGATGCCGCTCAGGGACAAGCTGCCACCTGTGCCGACTCGGGCTGCTTTGAGAATGCCCATGGAGCTCTGCAAACTGAGACCAGGAACGTGGGGTGGTGAGTTTTGCTTACCGGGGCAGAAGCCTTTTTGTGTACCAGGTAGGCCCTCGGCCCTTAAGGGCCGGCTGGCAGCTGGATTTCCGCGAATCCGAAGATGCCGCTCAGGGACAAGCTGCCACCTGTGCCGACTCGGGCTGCTTTGAGAATGCCCATGGAGCTCTGCAAACTGAGACCAGGAACGTGGGGTGGTGAGTTTTGCTTACCGGGGCAGAAGCCTTTTTGTGTACCAGGTAGGCCCTCGGCCCTTAGGGGCCGGCTGTCAGCCGGATATCCGCGAATCCGAAGATTCCGCCCAGGGTCAGGCTGCCACCTGTGCCAACTAGGGCTGCTTTGAGAATGCCCATGGAGCTCTGCAAACTGAGACCAGGAACGAGGGCTGGTGAGTTTAGCTTACCGGGGCAGAAGCCTTTTTGTGTACCAGGTAGGCCCTCGGCCCTTAGGGGCCGGCTGGCAGCCGGATATCCGCGAATCCGAAGATGCCGCCCAGGGACAAGCTGCCACCTGTGCCAACTCGGGCTGCTTTGAGAGTGCCCATGGAGCTCTGCAAACTGAGACCAGGAACGTGGGGTGGTGAGTTTTGCTTACCGGGGCAGAAGCCTTTGTCATTAGCAGGTAGGCCCTCGGCCCTTAGGGGCCGGCTGGCAGCCAGATATCCGCGAATCCGAAGATGCCGCCAAGGGACAAGCTGCCACCTGTGCCGACTCGGGCTGCTTTGAGAGTGCCCATGGAGCTCTGCAAACTGAGACCAGGAACGTGGGCTGGTGAGTTTTGCTTGATGGGGCAGATGCCTTTTTGTGTACCAGGTAGGCCCTCGGCCCTTAGGGGCCGGCTGCCTGCTGGATTTCCGCGAATCCGAAGATGCCGCCCAGGGACAAGCTGCCACCTGTGCCGACTCGGGCTGCTTTGAGAGTGCCCATGGAGCTCTGCAAACTGAGACCAGGAACGTGGGGTGGTGAGTTTTGCTTACCGGGGCAGAAGCCTTTTTGTGTACCAGGTAGGCCCTCGGCCCTTAGGGGCCGGCTGGCAGCCGGGTTTCCACGAATCCGAAGATGATGCCGCCCTGGGACAAGCTGCCACCTGTGCCAACTCGGGCTGCTTTGAGAGTGCCCATGGAGCTCTGCAAACTGACACCAGGAACGTAGGGTGGTGAGTTTTGCTTACCGGGGCAGAAGCCTTTGTCTTTACCTGGTAGGCCCTCGGCCCTTAGGGGCCGGCTGGCAGCTGGATTTCCGCGAATCCGAAGATGCCGCCCAGGGACAAGCTGCCACCTGTGCCAACTCGGGCTGCTTTGAGAGTGCCCATGGAGCTCTGCAAACTGAGACCAGGAACGTGGGCTGGTGAGTTTTGCTTACCGGGGCAGAAGCCTTTTTGTGTACCAGGTAGGCCCTCGGCCCTTAGGGGCCGGCTGGCAGCTGGATTTCCGCGAATCCGAAGATGCCGCCCAGGGACAAGCTGCCACCTGTGCCAACTCGGGCTGCTTTGAGAGTGCCCATGGAGATCTACAAACTGACACCAGGAACGTGGGCTGGTGAGTTTTGCTTACCGGGGCAGAAGCCTTTTTGTGTACCAGGTAGGCCCTCGGCCCTTAGGGGCCGGCTGGCAGCTGGATTTCCGCGAATCCGAAGATGCCGCCCAGGGACAAGCTGCCACCTGTGCCAACTCGGGCTGCTTTGAGAGTGCCCATGGAGCTCTGCAAACTGACACCAGGAACGTGGGCTGGTGATTTTTGCTTACTGGGGCAGAAGCCTTTTTGTGTACCAGGTAGGCCCTCGGCCCTTAGGGGCCGGCTGGCAGCTGGATTTCCGCGAATCCGAAGATGCCGCCCAGGGACAAGCTGCCACCTGTGCCAACTCGGGCTGCTTTGAGAGTGCCCATGGAGCTCTGCAAACTGAGACCAGGAACGTGGGCTGGTGAGTTTTGCTTACCGGGGCAGAAGCCTTTTTGTGTACCAGGTAGGCCCTCGGCCCTTAGGGGCCGGCTGCCTGCTGGATTTCCGCGAATCCGAAGATGATGCCCAGGGACAAGCTGCCACCTGTGCCAACTCGGGCTGCTTTGAGAGTGCCCATGGAGCTCTGCAAACTGACACCAGGAACGTAGGGTGGTGAGTTTTGCTTACCGGGGCAGAAGCCTTTGTCTTTACCTGGTAGGCCCTCGGCCCTTAGGGGCCGGCTGGCAGCTGGATTTCCGCGAATCCGAAGATGCCGCCCAGGGACAAGCTGCCACCTGTGCCAACTCGGGCTGCTTTGAGAGTGCCCATGGAGCTCTGCAAACTGAGACCAGGAACGTGGGCTGGTGAGTTTTGCTTACCGGGGCAGAAGCCTTTTTGTGTACCAGGTAGGCCCTCGGCCCTTAGGGGCCGGCTGGCAGCTGGATTTCCGCGAATCCGAAGATGCCGCCCAGGGACAAGCTGCCACCTGTGCCAACTCGGGCTGCTTTGAGAGTGCCCATGGAGATCTACAAACTGACACCAGGAACGTGGGCTGGTGAGTTTTGCTTACCGGGGCAGAAGCCTTTTTGTGTACCAGGTAGGCCCTCGGCCCTTAGGGGCCGGCTGGCAGCTGGATTTCCGCGAATCCGAAGATGCCGCCCAGGGACAAGCTGCCACCTGTGCCAACTCGGGCTGCTTTGAGAGTGCCCATGGAGCTCTGCAAACTGACACCAGGAACGTGGGCTGGTGATTTTTGCTTACTGGGGCAGAAGCCTTTTTGTGTACCAGGTAGGCCCTCGGCCCTTAGGGGCCGGCTGGCAGCTGGATTTCCGCGAATCCGAAGATGCCGCCCAGGGACAAGCTGCCACCTGTGCCAACTCGGGCTGCTTTGAGAGTGCCCATGGAGCTCTGCAAACTGAGACCAGGAACGTGGGCTGGTGAGTTTTGCTTACCGGGGCAGAAGCCTTTTTGTGTACCAGGTAGGCCCTCGGCCCTTAGGGGCCGGCTGGCAGCTGGATTTCCGCGAATCCGAAGATGCCGCCCAGGGACAAGCTGCCACCTGTGCCAACTCGGGCTGCTTTGAGAGTGCCCATGGAGCTCTGCAAACTGAGACCAGGAACGTGGGCTGGTGAGTTTTGCTTACCGGGGCAGAAGCCTTTTTGTGTACCAGGTAGGCCCTCGGCCCTTAGGGGCCGGCTGGCAGCTGGATTTCCGCGAATCCGAAGATGCCGCCCAGGGACAAGCTGCCACCTGTGCCAACTCGGGCTGCTTTGAGAGTGCCCATGGAGCTCTGCAAACTGACACCAGGAACGTGGGCTGGTGAGTTTTGCTTACCGGGGCAGAAGCCTTTTTGTGTACCAGGTAGGCCCTCGGCCCTTAGGGGCCGGCTGGCAGCTGGATTTCCGCGAATCCGAAGATGCCGCCCAGGGACAAGCTGCCACCTGTGCCAACTCGGGCTGCTTTGAGAGTGCCCATGGAGCTGTGCAAACTGAGACCAGGAACGTGGGCTGGTGAGTTTTGCTTACCGGGGCAGAAGCCTTTTTGTGTACCAGGTAGGCCCTCGGCCCTTAGGGGCCGGCTGCCTGCTGGATTTCCGCGAATCCGAAGATGATGCCCAGGGACAAGCTGCCACCTGTGCAAACTCGGGCTGCTTTGAGAGTTCCCATGGAGCTCTGCAAACTGAGACCAGGAACGTGGGGTGGTGCGTTTTGCTTACCGGAGCAGAAGCCTTTTTGTGTACCAGGTAGGCCCTCGGCCCTTAGGGGCCGGCTGCCTGCTGGATTTCCGCGAATCCGAAGATGCCGCCCAGGGACAAGCTGCCACCTGTGCCAACTCGGGCTGCTTTGAGAGTGCCCATGGAGCTCTGCAAACTGAGACCAGGAACGTGGGCTGGTGAGTTTTGCTTACCGGGGCAGAAGCCTTTTTGTGTACCAGGTAGGCCCTCGGCCCTTAGGGGCCGGCTGCCTGCTGGATTTCCACGAATCCGAAGATGATGCCCAGGGACAAGCTGCCACCTGTGCCAACTCGGGCTGCTTTGAGAGTGCCCATGGAGCTCTGCAAACTGAGACCAGGAACGTAGGGTGGTGAGTTTTGCTTACCGGGGCAGAAGCCTTTGTCTTTACCTGGTAGGCCCTCGGCCCTTAGGGGCCGGCTGGCAGCTGGATTTCCGCGAATCCGAAGATGCCGCCCAGGGACAAGCTGCCACCTGTGCCAACTCGGGCTGCTTTGAGAGTGCCCATGGAGCTCTGCAAACTGAGACCAGGAACGTGGGGTGGTGAGTTTTGCTTACCGGGGCAGAAGCCTTTTTGTGTACCAGGTAGGCCCTCGGCCCTTAGGGGCCGGCTGCCTGCTGGATTTCCGCGAATCCGAAGATGCCGCCCAGGGACAAGCTGCCACCTGTGCCAACTCGGGCTGCTTTGAGAGTGCCCATGGAGCTCTACAAACTGACACCAGGAACGTGGGCTGGTGAGTTTTGCTTACCGGGGCAGAAGCCTTTTTGTGTACCAGGTAGGCCCTCGGCCCTTAGGGGCCGGCTGGCAGCTGGATTTCCACGAATCCGAAGATGATGCCCAGGGACAAGCTGCCACCTGTGCCAACTCGGGCTGCTTTGAGAGTGCCCATGGAGCTCTGCAAACTGACACCAGGAACGTAGGGTGGTGAGTTTTGCTTACCGGGGCAGAAGCCTTTGTCTTTACCTGGTAGGCCCTCGGCCCTTAGGGGCCGGCTGGCAGCTGGATTTCCGCGAATCCGAAGATGCCGCCCAGGGACAAGCTGCCACCTGTGCCAACTCGGGCTGCTTTGAGAGTGCCCATGGAGCTCTGCAAACTGAGACCAGGAACGTGGGCTGGTGAGTTTTGCTTACCGGGGCAGAAGCCTTTTTGTGTACCAGGTAGGCCCTCGGCCCTTAGGGGCCGGCTGGCAGCTGGATTTCCGCGAATCCGAAGATGCCGCCCAGGGACAAGCTGCCACCTGTGCCAACTCGGGCTGCTTTGAGAGTGCCCATGGAGATCTACAAACTGACACCAGGAACGTGGGCTGGTGAGTTTTGCTTACCGGGGCAGAAGCCTTTTTGTGTACCAGGTAGGCCCTCGGCCCTTAGGGGCCGGCTGGCAGCTGGATTTCCGCGAATCCGAAGATGCCGCCCAGGGACAAGCTGCCACCTGTGCCAACTCGGGCTGCTTTGAGAGTGCCCATGGAGCTCTGCAAACTGACACCAGGAACGTGGGCTGGTGATTTTTGCTTACTGGGGCAGAAGCCTTTTTGTGTACCAGGTAGGCCCTCGGCCCTTAGGGGCCGGCTGGCAGCTGGATTTCCGCGAATCCGAAGATGCCGCCCAGGGACAAGCTGCCACCTGTGCCAACTCGGGCTGCTTTGAGAGTGCCCATGGAGCTCTGCAAACTGAGACCAGGAACGTGGGCTGGTGAGTTTTGCTTACCGGGGCAGAAGCCTTTTTGTGTACCAGGTAGGCCCTCGGCCCTTAGGGGCCGGCTGCCTGCTGGATTTCCGCGAATCCGAAGATGCCGCCCAGGGACAAGCTGCCACCTGTGCCAACTCGGGCTGCTTTGAGAGTGCCCATGGAGCTCTGCAAACTGAGACCAGGAACGTGGGGTGGTGAGTTTTGCTTACCGGGGCAGAAGCCTTTTTGTGTACCAGGTAGGCCCTCGGCCCTTAGGGGCCGGCTGGCAGCTGGATTTCCGCGAATCCGAAGATGCCGCCCAGGGACAAGCTGCCACCTGTGCCAACTCGGGCTGCTTTGAGAGTGCCCATGGAGCTCTGCAAACTGACACCAGGAACGTGGGCTGGTGAGTTTTGCTTACCGGGGCAGAAGCCTTTTTGTGTACCAGGTAGGCCCTCGGCCCTTAGGGGCCGGCTGGCAGCTGGATTTCCGCGAATCCGAAGATGCCGCCCAGGGACAAGCTGCCACCTGTGCCAACTCGGGCTGCTTTGAGAGTGCCCATGGAGCTCTGCAAACTGAGACCAGGAACGTGGGCTGGTGAGTTTTGCTTACCGGGGCAGAAGCCTTTTTGTGTACCAGGTAGGCCCTCGGCCCTTAGGGGCCGGCTGCCTGCTGGATTTCCGCGAATCCGAAGATGCCGCCCAGGGACAAGCTGCCACCTGTGCCAACTCGGGCTGCTTTGAGAGTGCCCATGGAGCTCTGCAAACTGACACCAGGAACGTGGGCTGGTGAGTTTTGCTTACCGGGGCAGAAGCCTTTTTGTGTACCAGGTAGGCCCTCAGCCCTTAGGGGCCGGCTGCCTGCTGGATTTTCGCGAATCCGGAGATGATGCCCAGGGACAAGCTGCCACCTGTGCCAACTCGGGCTGCTTTGAGAGTGCCCATGGAGCTCTGCAAACTGAGACCAGGAACGTGGGCTGGTGAGTTTTGCTTACCGAGGCAGAAGCCTTTTTGTGTACCAGGTAGGCCCTCGGCCCTTAGGGGCCGGCTGCCAGCCGGATTTCCGCGAATCCGAAGATGCCGCCCAGGGACAAGCTGCCACCTGTGCCAACTCGGGCTGCTTTGAGAGTGCCCATGGAGCTCTGCAAACTGAGACCAGGAACGTGGGCTGGTGAGTTTTGCTTACCGGGGCAGAAGCCTTTTTGTGTACCAGGTAGGCCCTCGGCCCTTAGGGGCCGGCTGGAAGCTGGATTTCCGCGAATCCGAAGATGCCGCCCAGGGACAAGCTGCCACCTGTGCCAAGTCGGGCTGCTTTGAGAGTGCCCATGGAGCTCTGCAAACTGAGACCAGGAATGTGGGCTGGTGAGTTTTGCTTACCGGGGCAGAAGCCTTTATGTGTACCAGGTAGGCCCTCGGCCCTTAGGGGTCCGGCTGGCAGCTGGATTTCCGCGAATCCGAAGATGCCGCCCAGGGACAAGCTGCCACCTGTGCCAACTTGGGCTGCTTTGAGAGTGCCCATGGAGCTCTGCAAACTGAGACCAGGAACGTGGGGGGGTGAGTTTTGCTTACCGGGGCAGAAGCCCTTTTGTGTACCAAGTAGGCCCTCGGGCCTTAGGGGCCGGCTGGCAGCTGGATTTCCGCGAATCCGAAGATGCCGCCCAGGGACAAGCTGCCACCTGTGCCAAGTCAGGCTGCTTTGAGAGTGCCCATGGAGCTCTGCAAACTGAGACCAGGAACGTGGGCTGGTGAGTTTTGCTTACCGGGGCAGAAGCCTTTTTGTGTACCAGGTAGGCCCTCGGCCCTTAGGGGCCGGCTGTCAGCCGGATTTCCGCGAATCCGAAGATGCCGCTCAGGGACAAGCTGCCACCTGTGCCAACTGGGGCTGCTTTGAGAGTGCCCATGGAGCTCTGCAAACTGAGACCAGGAACGTGGGCTGGTGAGTTTTGCTTACTGGGGCAGAAGCCTTTGTCAGTACCAGGTAGGCCCTCGGGCCTTAGGGCCCGGCTGGCAGCCGCATATATCCGCGAATCCGAGGATGGCACTCAGGGACAAGCTGCCACCTGTGCCAACTCGGGCTGCTTTGAGAGTGCCCATGGAGCTCTGCAAACTGAGACCAGGAACGTGGGCTGGTGAGTTTTGCTTACCGGGGCAGAAGCCTTTGTCATTAGCAGGTAGGCCCTCGGCCCTTAGGGGCCTGCTGGCAGCCGGATTTCCGCGAATCCGGGGCCGGCTGGCAGCCGGATTTCCGCGAATCTGAAGATGCCGCTCAGGGACAAGCTGCCACCTGTGCCAACTCGGGCTGCTTTGAGAGTGCCCATGGAGCTCTGCAAACTGAGACCAGGAATGTGGGCTGGTGAGTTTTGCTTACCGGGGCAGAAGCCTTTTTGTGTACCAGGTAGGCCCTCGGCCCTTAGGGACCGGCTGTCAGCCGGATTTCCGCGAATCCGAAGATGCCGCCCAGGGACAAGCTGCCACCTGTGCCAAGTCGGGCTGCTTTGAGAGTGCCCATGGAGCTCTGCAAACTGAGACCAGGAACGTGGGCTGGTGAGTTTTGCTTACCGGGGCAGAAGCCTTTTTGTGTACCAGGTAGGCCCTCGGCCCTTAGGGGCCGGCTGTCAGCCGGATTTCCGCGAATCCGAAGATGCCGCCCAGGGACAAGCTGCCACCTGTGCCAACTCGGGCTGCTTTGAGAGTGCCCATGGAGCTCTGCAAACTGAGACCAGGAACGTGGGCTGGTGAGTTTTGCTTAGAAGGGCAGAAGCCTTTTTGTGTACCAGGTAGGCCCTCGGCCCTTAGGGGCCGGCTGGCAGCTGGATTTCCGCGAATCCGAAGATGCCGCCCAGGGACAAGCTGCCACCTGTGCTGACTCGGGCTGCTTTGAGAGTGCCCATGGAGCTCTGCAAACTGAGACCAGGAACGTGGGCTGGTGAGTTTTGCTTACCGGGGCAGAAGCCTTTTTGTGTACCAGGTCGGCCCTCGGCCCTTAGGGGCCGGCTGTCAGCCGGATTTCCGCGAATCCGAAGATGCCGCCCAGGGACAAGCTGCCACCTGTGCCAACTTGGGGTGCTTTGAGAGTGCCCATGGAGCTCTGCAAACTGAGACCAGGAACGTGGGCTGGTGAGTTTTGCTTACCGGGGCAGAAGCCTTTTTGTGTACCAGGTAGGCCCTCGGCCCTTAGGGGCCGGCTGGCAGCCGCATATATCCGCGAATCCGAGGATGGCACTCAGGGACAAGCTGCCACCTGTGCCAACTCGGGCTGCTTTGAGAGTGCCCATGGAGCTCTGCAAACTGAGACCAGGAACGTGGGCTGGTGAGTTTTGCTTACCGGGGCAGAAGCCTTTGTCATTAGCAGGTAGGCCCTCGGGCCTTAGGGGCCGGCTGGCAGCCGGATTTCCGCGAATCCGAAGATTCCGCCCAGGGACAAGCTGCCACCTGTGCTGACTCGGGCTGCTTTGAGAGTGCCCATGGAGCTCTGCAAACTGAGACCAGGAACGTGGGCTGGTGAGTTTTGCTTACCGGGGCAGAAGCCTTTGTCATTAAAAGGTAGGCCCTCGGCCCTTAGGGGCCGGCTGGCAGCCGGATTTCCGCGAATCTGAAGATGCCGCTCAGGGACAAGCTGCCACCTGTGCCAACTCGGGCTGCTTTGAGAGTGCCCATGGAGCTCTGCAAACTGAGACCAGGAATGTGGGCTGGTGAGTTTTGCTTACCGGGGCAGAAGCCTTTTTGTGTACCAGGTAGGCCCTCGGCCCTTAGGGACCGGCTGTCAGCCGGATTTCCGCGAATCCGAAGATGCCGCCCAGGGACAAGCTGCCACCTGTGCCAAGTCGGGCTGCTTTGAGAGTGCCCATGGAGCTCTGCAAACTGAGACCAGGAACGTGGGCTGGTGAGTTTTGCTTACCGGGGCAGAAGCCTTTTTGTGTACCAGGTAGGCCCTCGGCCCTTAGGGGCCGGCTGTCAGCCGGATTTCCGCGAATCCGAAGATGCCGCCCAGGGACAAGCTGCCACCTGTGCCAACTCGGGCTGCTTTGAGAGTGCCCATGGAGCTCTGCAAACTGAGACCAGGAACGTGGGCTGGTGAGTTTTGCTTAGAAGGGCAGAAGCCTTTTTGTGTACCAGGTAGGCCCTCGGCCCTTAGGGGCCGGCTGGCAGCTGGATTTCCGCGAATCCGAAGATGCCGCCCAGGGACAAGCTGCCACCTGTGCTGACTCGGGCTGCTTTGAGAGTGCCCATGGAGCTCTGCAAACTGAGACCAGGAACGTGGGCTGGTGAGTTTTGCTTACCGGGGCAGAAGCCTTTTTGTGTACCAGGTCGGCCCTCGGCCCTTAGGGGCCGGCTGTCAGCCGGATTTCCGCGAATCCGAAGATGCCGCCCAGGGACAAGCTGCCACCTGTGCCAACTTGGGGTGCTTTGAGAGTGCCCATGGAGCTCTGCAAACTGAGACCAGGAAAGTGGGGGGGTGAATTTTGCTTAATGGGGCAGAAGCCTTTTTGTGTACCAGGTAGGCCCTCGGCCCTTAGGGACCGGCTGGCAGCTGGATTTCCGCGAATCCGAAGATGCCGCCCAGGGACAAGCTGCCACCTGTGCCAAGTCGGGCTGCTTTGAGAGTGCCCATGGAGCTCTGCAAACTGAGACTAGGATGGTGGGCTGGTGAGTTTTGCTTACCGGGGCAGAAGCCTTTTTGTGTACCAGGTAGGCCCTCGGCCCTTAGGGGCCGGCTGGCAGCCGGATATCCGCGAATCCGAAGATGCCGCTCAGGGACAAGCTGCCACCTGTGCCAACTCGGGCTGCTTTGAGAGTGCCCATGGAGCTCTGCAAACTGAGACCAGGAACGTGGGCTGGTGAGTTTTGCTTACTGGGGCAGAAGCCTTTGTCAGTAAGAGGTAGGCCCTCGGCCCTTAGGGGCCGGCTGGCAGCCGGATTTCCGCGAATCCGAAGATGCCGCCCAGGGACAAGCTGCCACCTGTGCCAACTCGGGCTGCTTTGAGAGTGCCCATGGAGCTCTGCAAACTGAGACCAGGAACGTGGGCTGATGAGATTTGCTTACCGGGGCAGAAGCCTTTTTGTGTACCAGGTAGGCCCTCGGCCCTTAGGGGCCGGCTGGCAGCTGGATTTCCGCGAATCCGAAGATGCCGCTCAGGGACAAGCTGCCACCTGTGCCGACTCGGGCTGCTTTGAGAGTGCCCATGGAGCTCTGCAAACTGAGACCAGGAACGTGGGCTGGTGAGTTTTGCTTACCGGGGCAGAAGCCTTTTTGTGTACCAGGTAGGCCCTCGGCCCTTAGGGGCCGGCTGGCAGCCGCATATATCCGCGAATCCGAGGATGCCGCCCAGGGACAAGCTGCCACCTGTGCCAAGTCGGGCTGCTTTGAGAGTGCCCATGGAGCTCTGCAAACTGAGACCAGGAACGTGGGCTGGTGAGTTTTGCTTACCGGGGCAGAAGCCTTTGTCATTACCAGGTAGGCCCTCGGCCCTTAGGGGCCGGCTGTCAGCCGGATTTCCGCGAATCCGAAGATGCCGCCCAGGGACAAGCTGCCACCTGTGCCAACTCGGGCTGCTTTGAGAGTGCCCATGGAGCTCTGCAAACTGAGACCAGGAACGTGGGGGGGTGAGTTTTGCTTACCGGGGCAGAAGCCTTTTTGTGTACCAGGTAGGCCCTCGGGCCTTAGGGGCCTGCTGGCAGCCGGATTTCCGCGAATCCGAAGATGCCGCCCAGGGACAAGCTGCCACCTGTGCCGACTCGGGCTGCTTTGAGAGTGCCCATGGAGCTCTGCAAACTGAGACCAGGAACGTGGGCTGGTGAGTTTTGCTTACCGGGGCAGAAGCCTTTTTGTGTACCAGGTAGGCCCTCTGAAGATGGCCCTTAGGGGCCGGCTGGCAGCCACATTTCCGCGAATCCGAAGATGCCGCCCAGGGACAAGCTGCCACCTGTGCCAACTCGGGCTGCTTTGAGAGTGCCCATGGAGCTCTGCAAACTGAGACCAGGAACGTGGGCTGGTGAGTTTTGCTTACCGGGGCAGAAGCCTTTTTGTGTACCAGGTAGGCCCTCGGCCCTTAGGGGCCGGCTGGCAGCCGGATTTCCGCGAATCCGAAGATGCCGCCCAGGGACAAGCTGCCACCTGTGCCAACTCGGGCTGCTTTGAGAGTGCCCATGGAGCTCTGCAAACTGAGACCAGGAACGTGGGCTGGTGAGTTTTGCTTACCGGGGCAGAAGCCTTTTTGTGTACCAGGTAGGCCCTCGGCCCTTAGGGGCCTGCTGGCAGCCGGATTTCCGCGAATCCGAAGATTCCGCCCAGGGACAAGCTGCCACCTGTGCCGACTCGGGCTGCTTTGAGAGTGCCCATGGAGCTCTGCAAACTGAGACTAGGAACGTGGGCTGGTGAGTTTTGCTTACCGGGGCAGAAGCCTTTTTGTGTACCAGGTAGGCCCTCGGCCCATAGGGGGCTGGCAGCCGCGAATCCGAAGATGCCGCCCAGGGACAAGCTGCCACCTGTGCCAACTCGGGCTGCTTTGAGAGTGCCCATGGAGCTCTGCAAACTGAGACCAGGAACGTGGGCGCTACCGGGGCAGAAGCCTTTGTCAGGAGCAGGTAGCCCCTCGGCCCTTAGGGGCCGGCTGCCACGCGAATCCGAAGTGCAGGACAAGCTGCCACCTGTGCCAAGTCGGGCTGCTTTGAGAGTGCCCATGGAGCTCTGCAAACTGAGACCAGGAACGTGGGCAGGTGAGTTTTGCTTACTGGGGCAGAAGCCTTTTTGTGTACCAGGTAGGCCCTCGGCCCTTAGGGGCCGGCTGGCAGCCGGATTTCCGCGAATCCGAAGATGCCGCCCAGGGACAAGCTGCCACCTGTGCCAACTCGGGCTGCTTTGAGAGTGCCCATGGAGCTCTGCAAACTGAGACCAGGAACGTGGGCTGGTGAGTTTTGCTTACCGGGGCAGAAGCCTTTTTGTGTACCAGGTAGGCCCTCGGCCCTTAGGGGCCGGCTGGCAGCCGGATTTCCGCGAATCCGAAGATGCCGCTCAGGGACAAGCTGCCACCTGTGCCAAGTCGGGCTGCTTTGAGAGTGCCCATGGAGCTCTGCAAACTGAGACCAGGAACGTGGGCTGGTGAGTTTTGCTTACCGGGGCAGAAGCCTTTTTGTGTACCAGGTAGGCCCTCGGCCCTTAGGGGCCGGCTGGCAGCCGGATATCCGCGAATCCGAAGATGCCGCCCAGGGACAAGCTGCCACCTGTGCCAACTCGGGCTGCTTTGAGAGTGCCCATGGAGCTCTGCAAACTGAGACCAGGAACGTGGGCTGGTGAGTTTTGCTTACCGGGGCAGAAGCCTTTGTCATTAGCAGGTAGGCCCTCGGCCCTTAGGGGCCGGCTGGCAGCCGGATTTCCGCGAATCCGAAGATGCCGCCCAGGGACAAGCTGCCACCTGTGCCAACTCGGGCTGCTTTGAGAGTGCCCATGGAGCTCTGCAAACTGAGACCAGGAACGTGGGCTGGTGAGTTTTGCTTACCGGGGCAGAAGCCTTTTTGTGTACCAGGTAGGCCCTCGGCCCTTAGGGGCCTGCTGGCAGCTGGATTTCCGCGAATCCGAAGATGCCGCCCAGGGACATGCTGCCACCTGTGCCGACTCGGGCTGCTTTGAGAGTGCCCATGGAGCTCTGCAAACTGAGACCAGGAACGTGGGCTGGTGAGTTTTGCTTACCGGGGCAGAAGCCTTTTTGTGTACCAGGTAGGCCCTCGGCCCTGAGATAGCGGCCGGCTGTCAGCCCCGGCATATCCGCGAATCCGAAGATTCCGCCCAGGGACAAGCTGCCACCTGTGCCAACTCGGGCTGCTTTGAGAGTGCCCATGGAGCTCTGCAAACTGAGACCAGGAACGTGGGCTGGTGAGTTTTGCTTACCGGGGCAGAAGCCTTTGTCAGGAGCAGGTAGGCCCTCGGCCCTTAGGGGCCGGCTGGCAGCCGGATTTCCGCGAATCCGAAGATGCCGCCCAGGGACAAGCTGCCACCTGTGCCAAGTCGGGCTGCTTTGAGAGTGCCCATGGAGCTCTGCAAACTGAGACCAGGAACGTGGGCTGGTGAGTTTTGCTTACCGGGGCAGAAGCCTTTTTGTGTACCAGGTAGGCCCTCGGCCCTTAGGGGCCTGCTGGCAGCCGGATTTCCGCGAATCCGAAGATGCCGCCCAGGGACAAGCTGCCACCTGTGCCGACTCGGGCTGCTTTGAGAGTGCCCATGGAGCTCTGCAAACTGAGACCAGGAACGTGGGCTGGTGAGTTTTGCTTACCGGGGCAGAAGCCTTTTTGTGTACCAGGTACCAGGTAGGCCCTCGGCACCTTAGGGGCCCGGCTGGCAGCCGGATTTACCGGGGCAGAAGCCGCGAATCCGAAGATGCCGCCGCCCAGGGACAAGCTGCCACCTGTGCCAAGTCGGGCTGCTTTGAGAGTGCCCATGGAGCTCTGCAAACTGAGACCAGGAACGTGGGCTGGTGAGTTTTGCTTACCGGGGCAGAAGCCTTTTTGTGTACCAGGTAGGCCCTTAGGGGCCGGCTGGCAGCCGGATTTCCGCGAATCCGAAGATGCCGCCCAGGGACAAGCTGCCACCTGTGTCAGCTGCTTTGAGAGTGCCCATGGAGCTCTGCAAACTGAGACCAGGAACGTGGGCTGGTGAGTTTTGCTTACCGGGGCAGAAGCCTTTTTGTGTACCAGGTAGGCCCTCGGCCCTTAGGGGCCGGCTGGCAGCCGGATTTCCGCGAATCCGAAGATGCCGCCCAGGGACAAGCTGCCACCTGTGCCGACTCGGGCTGCTTTGAGAGTGCCCATGGAGCTCTGCAAACTGAGACCAGGAACGTGGGCTGGTGAGTTTTGCTTACCGGGGCAGAAGCCTTTTTGTGTACCAGGTAGGCCCTGAAGATAGGGACATGGCCACCTGTGCCGACTCGGGCTGCTTTGAGAGTGCCATGGAGCTCTGCAAACTGAGACCCTACCAGGTAGGCCCTCGGCCCTTAGGGGCCGGCTGGCAGCCGGATTTCCGTGAATCCGAAGAGGGGACAAGCTGCCACCTGTGCCAAGTCGGGCTGCTTTGAGAGTGCCCATGGAGCTCTGCAAACTGAGACCAGGACGTGGGCTGGTGAGTTTTGCTTACCGGGGCAGAAGCCTTTTTGTGTACCAGGTT
The DNA here is from genome assembly GCF_015832195.1 of Motacilla alba alba. Classification (NCBI taxonomy): domain Eukaryota; kingdom Metazoa; phylum Chordata; class Aves; order Passeriformes; family Motacillidae; genus Motacilla; species Motacilla alba. The sequence continues at coordinate 2,025,018 of NW_024037436.1, forward strand.
CGGCCCTTAGGGGCCGGCTGGCAGCCGCATTTCCGCGAACGAAGATGCCGCTCAGGGACAAGCTGCCACCTGTGCCAACTCGGGCTGCTTTGAGAGTGCCCATGGAGCTCTGCAAACTGAGACCAGGAACGTGGGCTGGTGAGTTTTGCTTACCGGGGCAGAAGCCTTTGTCATTAGCAGGTAGGCCCTCGGCCCTTAGGGGCCGGCTGGCAGCCGGATTTCCGCGAATCCGAAGATGCCGCCCAGGGACAAGCTGCCACCTGTGCCAACTCGGGCTGCTTTGAGAGTGCCCATGGAGCTCTGCAAACTGAGACCAGGAACGTGGGCTGGTGAGTTTTGCTTACCGGGGCAGAAGCCTTTTTGTGTACCAGGTAGGCCCTCGGCCCTTAGGGGCCGGCTGGCAGCCGGATTTCCGCGAATCCGAAGATGCCGCCCAGGGACAAGCTGCCACCTGTGCCGACTCGGGCTGCTTTGAGAGTGCCCATGGAGCTCTGCAAACTGAGACCAGGAACGTGGGCTGGTGAGTTTTGCTTACCGGGGCAGAAGCCTTTTTGTGTACCAGGTAGGCCCTCGGCCCTTAGGGCCGGCTGGCAGCCGGATTTCCGCGAATCCGAAGATGCCGCCCAGGGACAAGCTGCCACCTGTGCCGACTCGGGCTGCTTTGAGAGTGCCCATGGAGCTCTGCAAACTGAGACCAGGATGTGGGCTGGTGAGTTTTGCTTACCGGGGCAGAAGCCTTTTTGTGTACCAGGTAGGCCCTCGGCCCTTAGGGGCCGGCTGGCAGCCGGATTTCCGCGAATCCGAAGATGCCGCCCAGGGACAAGCTGCCACCTGTGCCAACTCGGGCTGCTTTGAGAGTGCCCATGGAGCTCTGCAAACTGAGACCAGGAACGTGGGCTGGTGAGTTTTGCTTACTGGGGCAGAAGCCTTTGTCAGTACCAGGTAGGCCCTCGGCCCTTAGGGGCCGGCTGGCAGCCGGATTTCCGCGAATCCGAAGATGCCGCCCAGGGACAAGCTGCCACCTGTGCCAACTCGGGCTGCTTTGAGAGTGCCCATGGAGCTCTGCAAACTGAGACCAGGAACGTGGGCTGGTGAGTTTTGCTTACCGGGGCAGAAGCCTTTTCATGTAGCAGGTAGGCCCTCGGCCCTTAGGGGCCGGCTGGCAGCCGGATTTCCGCGAATCCGAAGATGCCGCTCAGGGACAAGCTGCCACCTGTGCCAACTCGGGCTGCTTTGAGAGTGCCCATGGAGCTCTGCAAACTGAGACCAGGAACGTGGGCTGGTGAGTTTTGCTTACCGGGGCAGAAGCCTTTTTGTGTACCAGGTAGGCCCTCGGGCCTTAGGGGCCGGCTGTCACCTGCATTTCCGCGAATCTGAAGATGCAGCCCAGGGACATGCTGCCACCTGTGCCGACTCGGGCTGCTTTGAGAGTGCCCATGGAGCTCTGCAAACTGAGACCAGGAACGTGGGCTGGTGAGTTTTGCTTACCGGGGCAGAAGCCTTTGTCGTGAATCCGAAGATGCTGCTCAGGTAGCCCCTCGGCCCTTAGGACCAGCCGGCTGGCAGCCGGATTTCCGCGAATCCGAAGATGCCGCCCAGGGACAAGCTGCCACCTGTGCCAACTCGGGCTGCTTTGAGAGTGCCCATGGAGCTCTGCAAACTGAGACCAGGAACGTGGGCTGGTGAGTTTTGCTTACCGGGGCAGAAGCCTTTTTGTGTACCAGGTAGGCCCTCGGCCCTTAGGGGCCGGCTGGCAGCTGCATTTCCGCGAATCCGAAGATGCCGCCCAGGGACAAGCTGCCACCTGTGCCAACTCGGGCTGCTTTGAGAGTGCCCATGGAGCTCTGCAAACTGAGACCAGGAACGTGGGCTGGTGAGTTTTGCTTACCGGGGCAGAAGCCTTTTTGTCAGCCTTTTTGTGTAGCAGGTAGGCCCTCGGCCCTTAGGGGCCGGCTGGCAGCCGGATTTCCGCGAATCCGAAGATGCCGCTCAGGGACAAGCTGCCACCTGTGCCAACTCGGGCTGCTTTGAGAGTGCCCATGGAGCTCTGCAAACTGAGACCAGGAACGTGGGCTGATGAGATTTTGCTTACCGGGGCAGAAGCCTTTTTGTGTACCAGGTAGGCCCTCGGCCCTTAGGGGCCGGCTGGCAGCTGGATTTCCGCGAATCCGAAGATGCCGCCCAGGGACAAGCTGCCACCTGTGCCGACTCGGGCTGCTTTGAGAGTGCCCATGGAGCTCTGCAAACTGAGACCAGGAACGTGGGCTGGTGAGTTTTGCTTACCGGGGCAGAAGCCTTTTTGTGTACCAGGTAGGCCCTCGGCCCTTAGGGGCCTGCTGGCACCTGGATTTCCGCGAATCCGAAGATGCCGCTCAGGGACAAGCTGCCACCTGTGCCAACTCGGGCTGCTTTGAGAGTGCCCATGGAGCTCTGCAAACTGAGACCAGGAACGTGGGCTGGTGAGTTTTGCTTACCGGGGCAGAAGCCTTTTTGTGAGAGTGCCCAGGTAGACCAGGAACCCTTCGGCCCTTAGGGGCCGGCTGGCAGCCGGATTTCCGCGAATCCGAAGATGCCGCCCAGGGACAAGCTGCCACCTGTGCCAACTCGGGCTGCTTTGAGAGTGCCCATGGAGCTCTGCAAACTGAGACCAGGAACGTGGGCTGGTGAGTTTTGCTTACCGGGGCAGAAGCCTTTTTGTGTACCAGGTAGGCCCTCGGCCCTTAGGGGCCGGCTGGCAGCCGCATTTCCGCGAATCCGAAGATGCCGCCCAGGGACAAGCTGCCACCTGTGCCAACTCGGGCTGCTTTGAGAGTGCCCATGGAGCTCTGCAAACTGAGACCAGGAACGTGGGCTGGTGAGTTTTGCTTACCGGGGCAGAAGCCTTTTTGTGTACCAGGTAGGCCCTCGGCCCTTAGGGGCCGGCTGGCAGCCGGATTTCCGCGAATCCGAAGATGCCGCTCAGGGACAAGCTGCCACCTGTGCCAACTCGGGCTGCTTTGAGAGTGCCCATGGAGCTCTGCAAACTGAGACCAGGAACGTGGGCTGGTGAGTTTTGCTTACCGGGGCAGAAGCCTTTTTGTGTACCAGGTAGGCCCTCGGCGAATCCTTCAGGGACAAGCTGCCACCTGTGCCTCGGGCTGCTTTGAGAGTGCCCATGGAGCTCTGCAAACTGAGACCAGGAACGTGGGCGAGTTTTGCTTACCGGGGCAGAAGCCTTTTTGTGAAGAGGGGCCTGCTGGCAGCCGGATTTCCGCGAATCCGAAGATGCCGCCCAGGGACAAGCTGCCACCTGTGCCGACTCGGGCTGCTTTGAGAGTGCCCATGGAGCTCTGCAAACTGAGACCAGGAACGTGGGCTGGTGAGTTTTGCTTACCGGGGCAGAAGCCTTTTTGTGTACCAGGTAGGCCCTCGGCCCTTAGGGGCCTGCTGGCACCTGCATTTCCGCGAATCTGAAGATGCAGCCCAGGGACATGCTGCCACCTGTGCCGACTCGGGCTGCTTTGAGAGTGCCCATGGAGCTCTGCAAACTGAGACCAGGAACGTGGGCTGGTGAGTTTTGCTTACCGGGGCAGAAGCCTTTTTGTGTACCAGGTAGGCCCTCGGCCCTTAGGGGCCGGCTGGGGACCGGCTGTCGGGGACAGCCACCGGACTCGGGCTGCTTTTTGGAGCCGCAAACTGAAGTTTTGCTTACCGGGGCAGAAGCTGGCAGCCAGCGTAGATTCCGCCCAGGGACAAGCTCGGCCCTTATGGAGCTCTGCCTGGCTAGGAGCTTACCATAGCGAATCCGAAGATGCCGCTCAGGGACACTCGGGCTGCTGCCCACCTGTGCCAAGTCGGGCTGCTTTGAGAGTGCCCATGGAGCTCTGCAAACTGAGACCAGGAACGTGGGCTGGTGAGTTTTGCTTACCGGGGCAGAAGCCTGGCAGCCGGATTTTTGTGTACCAGGTAGGCCCTCGGCCCTTAGGGGCCGGCTGGCAGCCGGATTTCCGCGAATCCGAAGATGCCGCCCAGGGACAAGCTGCCACCTGTGCCAACTCGGGCTGCTTTGAGAGTGCCCATGGAGCTCTGCAAACTGAGACCAGGAACGTGGGCTGGTGAGTTTTGCTTACCGGGGCAGAAGCCTTTTTGTGTACCAGGTAGGCCCTCGGCCCTTAGGGGCCGGCTGGCAGCTGGATTTCCGCGAATCCGAAGATGCCGCCCAGGGACAAGCTGCCACCTGTGCCAACTCGGGCTGCTTTGAGCCTGTGCCGACTCGGGCTGCTTTGAGAGTGCCCATGGAGCTCTGCAAACTGAGACCAGGAACGTGGGCTGGTGAGTTTTGCTTACCGGGGCAGAAGCCTTTTTGTGTACCAGGTAGGCCCTCGGCCCTTAGGGGCCGGCTGGCAGCCGGATATATCCGCGAATCCGAAGATGCCGCTCAGGGACAAGCTGCCACCTGTGCCAACTCGGGCTGCTTTGAGAGTGCCCATGGAGCTCTGCAAACTGAGACCAGGAACGTGGGCTGGTGAGTTTTGCTTACCGGGGCAGAAGCCTTTGTCATTAGCAGGTAGGCCCTCGGCCCTTAGGGGCCGGCTGGCAGCTGGATTTCCGCGAATCCGAAGATGCCGCCCAGGGACAAGCTGCCACCTGTGCCGACTCGGGCTGCTTTGAGAGTGCCCATGGAGCTCTGCAAACTGAGACCAGGAACGTGGGCTGGTGAGTTTTGCTTACCGGGGCAGAAGCCTTTTTGTGTACCAGGTAGGCCCTCGGCCCTTAGGGGCCGGCTGTCAGCCGGATTTCTGCGAATCCGAAGATGCCGCCCAGGGACAAGCTGCCACCTGTGCCAAGTCGGGCTGCTTTGAGAGTGCCCAGCTGGAGCTCTGCATTTCTGGCAGCGAACGAAGATGCCGCCCAGACCACCTGTGAACGTGGGCTGCAAACTGAGGAATTTGCTTACCGGGGCAGAAGCCTTTTTGTGTACCAGGTAGGCCCTCGGCCCTTAGGGGCCGGCTGGCAGCCTGGATTTCCGCGAATCCGAAGATGCCGCCTCAGGGACAAGCTGCCACCTGTGCCAACTCGGGCTGCTTTGAGAGTGCCCATGGAGCTCTGCAAACTGAGACCAGGAACGTGGGCTGGTGAGTTTTGCTTACCGGGGCAGAAGCCTTTTTGTGTACCAGGTAGGCCCTCGGCCCTTAGGGGCCGGCTGGCAGCCGGATTTCCGCGAATGTGAAGATGCCGCTCAGGGACAAGCTGCCACCTGTGCCAGACTCGGGCTGCTTTGAGAGTGCCCATGGAGCTCTGCAAACTGAGACCAGGAACGTGGGCTGGTGAGTTTTGCTTACCGGGGCAGAAGCCTTTTTGTGTACCAGGTAGGCCCTCGGCCCTTAGGGGCCGGCTGGAAGCCGGATATACGCGAATCCGAAGATGCCGCCCAGGGACAAGCTGCCACCTGTGCCAAGTCGAGCTGCTTTGAGAGTGCCCATGGAGCTCTGCAAACTGAGACCAGGAACGTGGGCTGGTGAGTTTTGCTTACCGGGGCAGAAGCCTTTTTGTGTACCAGGTAGGCCCTCGGCCCTTAGGGGCCGGCTGGCAGCTGCATTTCCGCGAATCCGAAGATGCCGCCCAGGGACAAGCTGCCACCTGTGCCAACTCGGGCTGCTTTGAGAGTGCCCATGGAGCTCTGCAAACTGAGACCAGGAACGTGGGCTGGTGAGTTTTGCTTACCGGGGCAGAAGCCTTTGTCAGGAGCAGGTAGCCCCTCGGCCCTTAGGAGCCGGCTGGCAGCCGGATATACGCGAATCCGAAGATGCCGCCCAGGGACAAGCTGCCACCTGTGCCAATTCGGGCTGCTTTGAGAGTGCCCATGGAGCTCTGCAAACTGAGACTAGGATGGTGGGCTGGTGAGTTTTGCTTACCGGGGCAGAAGCCTTTTTGTGTACCAGGTAGGCCCTCGGCCCATAGCGGCCGGCTGGCAGCTGCATTTCCGCGAATCCGAAGATTCCGCCCAGGGACAAGCTGCCACCTGTGCCAACTCGGGCTGCTTTGAGAGTGCCCATGGAGCTCTGCAAACTGAGACCAGGAACGTGGGCTGGTGAGTTTTGCTTACCGGGGCAGAAGCCTTTGTCAGGAGCAGGTAGCCCCTCGGCCCTTAGGGGCCGGCTGGCAGCCGGATTTCCGCGAATCCGAAGATGCCGCTCAGGGACAAGCTGCCACCTGTGCCAAGTCGGGCTGCTTTGAGAGTGCCCATGGAGCTCTGCAAACTGAGACCAGGAACGTGGGCTGATGAGATTTGCTTACCGGGGCAGAAGCCTTTTTGTGTACCAGGTAGGCCCTCGGCCCTTAGGGGCCGGCTGGCAGCCGCATATATCCGCGAATCCGAGGATGGCACTCAGGGACAAGCTGCCACCTGTGCCAACTCGGGCTGCTTTGAGAGTGCCCATGGAGCTCTGCAAACTGAGACCAGGAACGTGGGCTGGTGAGTTTTGCTTACCGGGGCAGAAGCCTTTGTCATTAGCAGGTAGGCCCTCGGCCCTTAGGGGCCGGCTGGCAGCCGGATTTCCGCGAATCCGAAGATGCCGCCCAGGGACAAGCTGCCACCTGTGCCAACTCGGGCTGCTTTGAGAGTGCCCATGGAGCTCTGCAAACTGAGACTAGGATGGTGGGCTGGTGAGTTTTGCTTACCGGGGCAGAAGCCTTTTTGTGTACCAGGTAGGCCCTCGGCCCATAGCGGCCGGCTGGCAGCTGCATTTCCGCGAATCCGAAGATGCCGCCCAGGGACAAGCTGCCACCTGTGCCAACTCGGGCTGCTTTGAGAGTGCCCATGGAGCTCTGCAAACTGAGACCAGGAACGTGGGCTGGTGAGTTTTGCTTACCGGGGCAGAAGCCTTTGTCAGGAGCAGGTAGGCCCTCGGCCCTTAGGGGCCGGCTGGCAGCCGGATTTCCGCGAATCCGAAGATGCCGCTCAGGGACAAGCTGCCACCTGTGCCAAGTCGGGCTGCTTTGAGAGTGCCCATGGAGCTCTGCAAACTGAGACCAGGAACGTGGGCTGATGAGATTTGCTTACCGGGGCAGAAGCCTTTTTGTGTACCAGGTAGGCCCTCGGCCCTTAGGGGCCTGCTGGCAGCCGGATTTCCGCGAATCCGAAGATGCCGCCCAGGGACAAGCTGCCACCTGTGCCAACTCGGGCTGCTTTGAGAGTGCCCATGGAGCTCTGCAAACTGAGACCAGGAACGTGGGCTGGTGAGTTTTGCTTACCGGGGCAGAAGCCTTTTTGTGTACCAGGTAGGCCCTCGGGCCTTAGGGGCCTGCTGGCACCTCCATTTCCGCGAATCTGAAGATGCAGTCCAGGGACATGCTGCCACCTGTGCCGACTCGGGCTGCTTTGAGAGTGCCCATGGAGCTCTGCAAACTGAGACCAGGAACGTGGGCTGGTGAGTTTTGCTTACCGGGGCAGAAGCCTTTTTGTGTACCAGGTAGGCCCTCGGCCCTTAGGGGCCGGCTGGCAGCCGGATTTCCGCGAATCCGAAGATGCCGCTCAGGGACAAGCTGCCACCTGTGCCAACTCGGGCTGCTTTGAGAGTGCCCATGGAGCTCTGCAAACTGAGACCAGGAACGTGGGCTGGTGAGTTTTGCTTACCGGGGCAGAAGCCTTTTTGTGTACCAGGTAGGCCCTCGGGCCTTAGGGGCCTGCTGGCACCTGCATTTCCGCGAATCTGAAGATGCAGCCCAGGGACATGCTGCCACCTGTGCCGACTCGGGCTGCTTTGAGAGTGCCCATGGAGCTCTGCAAACTGAGACCAGGAACGTGGGCTGGTGAGTTTTGCTTACCGGGGCAGAAGCCTTTTTGTGTACCAGGTAGGCCCTCGGCCCTTAGGGGCCGGCTGGCAGCCGGATTTCCGTGAATCCGAAGATGCCGCTCAGGGACAAGCTGCCACCTGTGCCAAGTCGGGCTGCTTTGAGAGTGCCCATGGAGCTCTGCAAACTGAGACCAGGAACGTGGGCTGGTGAGTTTTGCTTACCGGGGCAGAAGCCTTTTTGTGTACCAGGTAGGCCCTCGGCCCTTAGGGACCGGCTGTCAGCTGGATTTCCGCGAATCCGAAGATGCCGCCCAGGGACAAGCTGCCACCTGTGCCAACTCGGGCTGCTTTGAGAGTGCCCATGGAGCTCTGCAAACTGAGACCAGGAACGTGGGCTGGTGAGTTTTGCTTACCGGGGCAGAAGCCTTTTTGTGTACCAGGTAGGCCCTCGGCCCTTAGGGGCCGGCTGGCAGCCGGATATCCGCGAATCCGAAGATGCCGCTCAGGGACAAGCTGCCACCTGTGCCAACTCGGGCTGCTTTGAGAGTGCCCATGGAGCTCTGCAAACTGAGACCAGGAACGTGGGCTGGTGAGTTTTGCTTACCGGGGCAGAAGCCTTTGTCATTAGCAGGTAGGCCCTCGGCCCTTAGGGGCCGGCTGGCAGCTGGATTTCCGCAAATCCGAAGATTCCGCCCAGGGACAAGCTGCCACCTGTGCCGACTCGGGCTGCTTTGAGAGTGCCCATGGAGCTCTGCAAACTGAGACCAGGAACGTGGGCTGATGAGATTTGCTTACCGGGGCAGAAGCCTTTTTGTGTACCAGGTAGGCCCTCGGCCCTTAGGGGCCGGCTGGCAGCTGGATTTCTGCGAATCCGAAGATGCCGCTCAGGGACAAGCTGCCACCTGTGCCGACTCGGGCTGCTTTGAGAGTGCCCATGGAGCTCTGCAAACTGAGACCAGGAACGTGGGCTGGTGAGTTTTGCTTACCGGGGCAGAAGCCTTTGTCATTAGCAGGTATGCCCTCGGCCCTTAGGGGCCGGCTGGCAGCTGGATTTCCGCGAATCCGAAGATTCCGCCCAGGGACAAGCTGCCACCTGTGCTGACTCGGGCTGCTTTGAGAGTGCCCATGGAGCTCTGCAAACTGAGACTAGGAACGTGGGGTGGTGAGTTTTGCTTACCGGGGCAGAAGCCTTTTTGTGTACCAGGTAGGCCCTCGGCCCATAGCGGCCGGCTGGCAGCCGGATATCCGCGAATCCGAAGATGCCGCTCAGGGACAAGCTGCCACCTGTGCCAACTCGGGCTGCTTTGAGAGTGCCCATGGAGCTCTGCAAACTGAGACCAGGAACGTGGGCTGGTGAGTTTTGCTTACCGGGGCAGAAGCCTTTTTGTGTACCAGGTAGGCCCTCGGGCCTTAGGGGCCTGCTGGCAGCTGGATTTCCGCGAATCCGAAGATGCCGCTCAGGGACAAGCTGCCACCTGTGCCAACTTGGGCTGCTTTGAGAGTGCCCATGGAGCTCTGCAAACTGAGACCAGGAACGTGGGCTGGTGAGTTTTGCTTACCGGGGCAGAAGCCTTTTTGTGTACCAGGTAGGCCCTCGGCCCTTAGGGGCCGGCTGGCAGCTGGATTTCCGCGAATCCGAAGATGGCGCTCAGGGACAAGCTGCCACCTGTGCCGACTCGGGCTGCTTTGAGAGTGCCCATGGAGCTCTGCAAACTGAGACCAGGAACGTGGGCTGATGAGATTTGCTTACCGGGGCAGAAGCCTTTTTGTGTACCAGGTAGGCCCTCGGCCCTTAGGGGCCTGCTGGCAGCCGGATTTCCGCGAATCCGAAGATGCCGCCCAGGGACAAGCTGCCACCTGTGCCAACTCGGGCTGCTTTGAGAGTGCCCATGGAGCTCTGCAAACTGAGACTAGGAACGTGGGGTGGTGAGTTTTGCTTACCGGGGCAGAAGCCTTTTTGTGTACCAGGTAGGCCCTCGGGCCTTAGGGGCCTGCTGGCACCTCCATTTCCGCGAATCTGAAGATGCAGTCCAGGGACATGCTGCCACCTGTGCCGACTCGGGCTGCTTTGAGAGTGCCCATGGAGCTCTGCAAACTGAGACCAGGAACGTGGGCTGGTGAGTTTTGCTTACCGGGGCAGAAGCCTTTTTGTGTACCAGGTAGGCCCTCGGCCCTTAGGGGCCGGCTGGCAGCCGGATTTCCGCGAATCCGAAGATGCCGCTCAGGGACAAGCTGCCACCTGTGCCAACTCGGGCTGCTTTGAGAGTGCCCATGGAGCTCTGCAAACTGAGACCAGGAACGTGGGCTGGTGAGTTTTGCTTACCGGGGCAGAAGCCTTTTTGTGTACCAGGTAGGCCCTCGGGCCTTAGGGGCCTGCTGGCACCTGCATTTCCGCGAATCTGAAGATGCAGCCCAGGGACATGCTGCCACCTGTGCCGACTCGGGCTGCTTTGAGAGTGCCCATGGAGCTCTGCAAACTGAGACCAGGAACGTGGGCTGGTGAGTTTTGCTTACCGGGGCAGAAGCCTTTTTGTGTACCAGGTAGGCCCTCGGCCCTTAGGGGCCGGCTGGCAGCCGGATTTCCGTGAATCCGAAGATGCCGCTCAGGGACAAGCTGCCACCTGTGCCAAGTCGGGCTGCTTTGAGAGTGCCCATGGAGCTCTGCAAACTGAGACCAGGAACGTGGGCTGGTGAGTTTTGCTTACCGGGGCAGAAGCCTTTTTGTGTACCAGGTAGGCCCTCGGCCCTTAGGGACCGGCTGTCAGCTGGATTTCCGCGAATCCGAAGATGCCGCCCAGGGACAAGCTGCCACCTGTGCCAATTCGGGCTGCTTTGAGAGTGCCCATGGAGCTCTGCAAACTGAGACCAGGAACGTGGGGGGGTGAGTTTTGCTTACCGGGGCAGAAGCCTTTTTGTGTACCAGGTAGGCCCTCGGCCCTTAGGGGCCGGCTGGCAGCCGGATATCCGCGAATCCGAAGATGCCGCTCAGGGACAAGCTGCCACCTGTGCCAACTCGGGCTGCTTTGAGAGTGCCCATGGAGCTCTGCAAACTGAGACCAGGAACGTGGGCTGGTGAGTTTTGCTTACCGGGGCAGAAGCCTTTGTCATTAGCAGGTAGGCCCTCGGCCCTTAGGGGCCGGCTGGCAGCTGGATTTCCGCGAATCCGAAGATTCCGCCCAGGGACAAGCTGCCACCTGTGCCGACTCGGGCTGCTTTGAGAGTGCCCATGGAGCTCTGCAAACTGAGACCAGGAACGTGGGCTGATGAGATTTGCTTACCGGGGCAGAAGCCTTTTTGTGTACCAGGTAGGCCCTCGGCCCTTAGGGGCCGGCTGGCAGCCGGATTTCTGCGAATCCGAAGATGCCGCTCAGGGACAAGCTGCCACCTGTGCCGACTCGGGCTGCTTTGAGAGTGCCCATGGAGCTCTGCAAACTGAGACCAGGAACGTGGGCTGGTGAGTTTTGCTTACCGGGGCAGAAGCCTTTGTCATTAGCAGGTATGCCCTCGGCCCTTAGGGGCCGGCTGGCAGCTGGATTTCCGCGAATCCGAAGATTCCGCCCAGGGACAAGCTGCCACCTGTGCTGACTCGGGCTGCTTTGAGAGTGCCCATGGAGCTCTGCAAACTGAGACTAGGAACGTGGGGTGGTGAGTTTTGCTTACCGGGGCAGAAGCCTTTTTGTGTACCAGGTAGGCCCTCGGCCCATAGCGGCCGGCTGGCAGCCGGATATCCGCGAATCCGAAGATGCCGCTCAGGGACAAGCTGCCACCTGTGCCAACTCGGGCTGCTTTGAGAGTGCCCATGGAGCTCTGCAAACTGAGACCAGGAACGTGGGCTGGTGAGTTTTGCTTACCGGGGCAGAAGCCTTTTTGTGTACCAGGTAGGCCCTCGGGCCTTAGGGGCCTGCTGGCAGCTGGATTTCCGCGAATCCGAAGATGCCGCTCAGGGACAAGCTGCCACCTGTGCCAACTTGGGCTGCTTTGAGAGTGCCCATGGAGCTCTGCAAACTGAGACCAGGAACGTGGGCTGGTGAGTTTTGCTTACCGGGGCAGAAGCCTTTTTGTGTACCAGGTAGGCCCTCGGCCCTTAGGGGCCGGCTGGCAGCTGGATTTCCGCGAATCCGAAGATGGCGCTCAGGGACAAGCTGCCACCTGTGCCGACTCGGGCTGCTTTGAGAGTGCCCATGGAGCTCTGCAAACTGAGACCAGGAACGTGGGCTGGTGAGTTTTGCTTACCGGGGCAGAAGCCTTTTTGTGTACCAGGTAGGCCCTCGGCCCTTAGGGGCCGGCTGGCAGCCGCATATATCCGCGAATCGGAGGATGCCGCCCAGGGACAAGCTGCCACCTGTGCCAACTCGGGCTGCTTTGCGAGTGCCCATGGAGCTCTGCAAACTGAGACCAGGAACGTGGGCTGGTGAGTTTTGTTCTCCGGGGCAGAAGCCTTTGTCAGGAGCAGGTAGGCCCTCGGCCCTTAGGGGCCGGCTGGCAGCCGGATTTCCGCGAATCCGAAGATGCCGCCCAGGGACAAGCTGCCACCTGTGCCGACTCGGGCTGCTTTGAGAGTGCCCATGGAGCTCTGCAAACTGAGACCAGGAACGTGGGCTGGTGAGTTTTGCTTACCGGGGCAGAAGCCTTTTTGTGTACCAGGTAGGCCCTCGGCCCTTAGGGGCCGGCTGTCAGCCGGATTTCTGCGAATCCGAAGATGCCGCCCAGGGACAAGCTGCCACCTGTGCCAAGTCGGGCTGCTTTGAGAGTGCCCATGGAGCTCTGCAAACTGAGACCAGGAACGTGGGCTGATGAGATTTGCTTACCGGGGCAGAAGCCTTTTTGTGTACCAGGTAGGCCCTCGGCCCTTAGGGGCCGGCTGTCAGCCGGATTTCCGCGAATCCGAAGATGCCGCTCAGGGACAAGCTGCCACCTGTGCCAACTCGGGCTGCTTTGAGAGTGCCCATGGAGCTCTGCAAACTGAGACCAGGAACGTGGGCTGGTGAGGTGAGTTTTTCCTTACCGGGGCAGAAGCCTTTTTGTGTACCAGGTAGGCCCTCGGCCCTTAGGGGCCGGCTGGCAGCCGGATTTCCGCGAATCTGAAGATGCCGCTCAGGGACAAGCTGCCACCTGTGCCAACTCGGGCTGCTTTGAGAGTGCCCATGGAGCTCTGCAAACTGAGACCAGGAACGTGGGCTGGTGAGTTTTGCTTACCGGGGCAGAAGCCTTTTTGTGTACCAGGTAGGCCCTCGGCCCTTAGGGGCCGGCTGGCAGCCGGATATACGCGAATCCGAAGATGCCGCCCAGGGACAAGCTGCCACCTGTGCCAATTCGGGCTGCTTTGAGAGTGCCCATGGAGCTCTGCAAACTGAGACTAGGATGGTGGGCTGGTGAGTTTTGCTTACCGGGGCAGAAGCCTTTTTGTGTACCAGGTAGGCCCTCGGCCCATAGCGGCCGGCTGGCAGCTGCATTTCCGCGAATCCGAAGATTCCGCCCAGGGACAAGCTGCCACCTGTGCCAACTCGGGCTGCTTTGAGAGTGCCCATGGAGCTCTGCAAACTGAGACCAGGAACGTGGGCTGCCACCTGTGAGCTTTTTGCTGCAAACTGAGACCAGGAACCTGGTGAGTTTTGGGGCAGAAGCCTTTGTCAGGAGCAGGTAGGCCCTCGGCCCTTAGGGGCCGGCTGGCAGCCGGATTTCCGCGAATCCGAAGATGCCGCTCAGGGACAAGCTGCCACCTGTGCCAACTCGGGCTGCTTTGAGAGTGCCCATGGAGCTCTGCAAACTGAGACCAGGAACGTGGGCTGGTGAGTTTTGCTTACCGGGGCAGAAGCCTTTTTGTGTACCAGGTAGGCCCTCGGGCCTTAGGGGCCTGCTGGCAGCCGGATTTCCGCGAATCCGAAGATGCCGCCCAGGGACAAGCTGCCACCTGTGCCGACTCGGGCTGCTTTGAGAGTGCCCATGGAGCTCTGCAAACTGAGACCAGGAACGTGGGCTGGTGAGTTTTGCTTACCGGGGCAGAAGCCTTTTTGTGTACCAGGTAGGCCCTCGGGCCTTAGGGGCCTGCTGGCACCTGCATTTCCGCGAATCTGAAGATGCAGCCCAGGGACATGCTGCCACCTGTGCCGACTCGGGCTGCTTTGAGAGTGCCCATGGAGCTCTGCAAACTGAGACCAGGAACGTGGGCTGGTGAGTTTTGCTTACCGGGGCAGAAGCCTTTTTGTGTACCAGGTAGGCCCTCGGCCCTTAGGGGCCGGCTGGCAGCCGGATTTCCGCGAATCTGAAGATGCCGCTCAGGGACAAGCTGCCACCTGTGCCAACTCGGGCTGCTTTGAGAGTGCCCATGGAGCTCTGCAAACTGAGACCAGGAACATGGGCTGGTGAGTTTTGCTTACCGGGGCAGAAGCCTTTTTGTGTACCAGGTAGGCCCTCGGCCCTTAGGGACCGGCTGTCAGCCGGATTTCCGCGAATCCGAAGATGCCGCCCAGGGACAAGCTGCCACCTGTGCCAAGTCAGGCTGCTTTGAGAGTGCCCATGGAGCTCTGCAAACTGAGACCAGGAACGTGGGCTGGTGAGTTTTGCTTAGAAGGGCAGAAGCCTTTTTGTGTACCAGGTAGGCCCTCGGCCCTTAGGGGCCGGCTGGAAGCCGGATATACGCGAATCCGAAGATGCCGCCCAGGGACAAGCTGCCACCTGTGCCAAGTCGAGCTGCTTTGAGAGTGCCCATGGAGCTCTGCAAACTGAGACCAGGAACGTGGGCTGGTGAGTTTAGCTTACCGGGGCAGAAGCCTTTTTGTGTACCAGGTAGGCCCTCGGCCCTTAGGGGCCGGCTGGCAGCCGCATATATCCGCGAATCCGAAGATGCCGCTCAGGGACAAGCTGCCACCTGTGCCAAGTCGGGCTGCTTTGAGAGTGCCCATGGAGCTCTGCAAACTGAGACCAGGAACGTGGGCTGGTGAGTTTTGCTTACCGGGGCAGAAGCCTTTGTCATTAGCAGGTAGGCCCTCGGCCCTTAGGGGCCGGCTGGCAGCCGGATTTCCGCGAATCCGAAGATGCCGCTCAGGGACAAGCTGCCACCTGTGCCAACTCGGGCTGCTTTGAGAGTGCCCATGGAGCTCTGCAAACTGAGACCAGGAACGTGGGGGGGTGAGTTTTGCTTACCGGGGCAGAAGCCTTTTTGTGTACCAGGTAGGCCCTCGGGCCCTAGGGGCCTGCTGGCAGCCGGATTTCCGCGAATCCGAAGATGCCGCTCAGGGACATGCTGCCACCTGTGCCGACTCGGGCTGCTTTGAGAGTGCCCATGGAGCTCTGCAAACTGAGACCAGGAAC
Organism: Motacilla alba alba; assembly: GCF_015832195.1. Taxonomy (NCBI): domain Eukaryota; kingdom Metazoa; phylum Chordata; class Aves; order Passeriformes; family Motacillidae; genus Motacilla; species Motacilla alba. The sequence continues at coordinate 2,040,104 of NW_024037436.1, forward strand.
GTGGGCTGGTGAGTTTTGTTCTCCGGGGCAGAAGCCTTTGTCAGGAGCAGGTAGGCCCTCGGCCCTTAGGGGCCGGCTGGCAGCCGGATTTCCGCGAATCTGAAGATGCCGCTCAGGGACAAGCTGCCACCTGTGCCGACTCGGGCTGCTTTGAGAGTGCCCATGGAGCTCTGCAAACTGAGACCAGGAACGTGGGCTGGTGAGTTTTGCTTACCGGGGCAGAAGCCTTTTTGTGTACCAGGTAGGCCCTCGGCCCTTAGGGGCCGGCTGGCAGCCGGATTTCCGCGAATCTGAAGATGCCGCTCAGGGACAAGCTGCCACCTGTGCCAACTCGGGCTGCTTTGAGAGTGCCCATGGAGCTCTGCAAACTGAGACCAGGAACGTGGGCTGGTGAGTTTTGCTTAGAAGGGCAGAAGCCTTTTTGTGTACCAGGTAGGCCCTCGGCCCTTAGGGGCCGGCTGGAAGCCGGATATACGCGAATCCGAAGATGCCGCCCAGGGACAAGCTGCCACCTGTGCCAAGTCGAGCTGCTTTGAGAGTGCCCACGGAGCTCTGCAAACTGAGACCAGGAACGTGGGCTGGTGAGTTTTGCTTACCGGGGCAGAAGCCTTTTTGTGTACCAGGTAGGCCCTCGGCCCTTAGGGGCCGGCTGGCAGCTGGATTTCCGCGAATCCGAAGATGCCGCCCAGGGACAAGCTGCCACCTGTGCCAACTCGGGCTGCTTTGAGAGTGCCCATGGAGCTCTGCAAACTGAGACCAGGAACGTGGGCTGGTGAGTTTTGCTTACCGGGGCAGAAGCCTTTGTCAGGAGCAGGTAGCCCCTCGGCCCTTAGGAGCCGGCTGGCAGCCGGATATACGCGAATCCGAAGATGCCGCCCAGGGACAAGCTGCCACCTGTGCCAATTCGGGCTGCTTTGAGAGTGCCCATGGAGCTCTGCAAACTGAGACTAGGATGGTGGGCTGGTGAGTTTTGCTTACCGGGGCAGAAGCCTTTTTGTGTACCAGGTAGGCCCTCGGCCCATAGCGGCCGGCTGGCAGCTGCATTTCCGCGAATCCGAAGATTCCGCCCAGGGACAAGCTGCCACCTGTGCCAACTCGGGCTGCTTTGAGAGTGCCCATGGAGCTCTGCAAACTGAGACCAGGAACGTGGGCTGGTGGGTTTTGCTTACCGGGGCAGAAGCCTTTGTCATTAGCAGGTAGGCCCTCGGCCCTTAGGGGCCGGCTGGCAGCCGGATTTCCGCGAATCCGAAGATGCCGCTCAGGGACAAGCTGCCACCTGTGCCAAGTCGGGCTGCTTTGAGAGTGCCCATGGAGCTCTGCAAACTGAGACCAGGAACGTGGGCTGATGAGATTTGCTTACCGGGGCAGAAGCCTTTTTGTGTACCAGGTAGGCCCTCGGGCCTTAGGGGCCTGCTGGCAGCCGGATTTCCGCGAATCCGAAGATGCCGCCCAGGGACAAGCTGCCACCTGAGCCGACTCGGGCTGCTTTGAGAGTGCCCATGGAGCTCTGCAAACTGAGACCAGGAACGTGGGCTGGTGAGTTTTGCTTACCGGGGCAGAAGCCTTTTTGTGTACCAGGTAGGCCCTCGGGCCTTAGGGGCCTGCTGGCACCTGCATTTCCGCGAATCTGAAGATGCAGCCCAGGGACATGCTGCCACCTGTGCCGACTCGGGCTGCTTTGAGAGTGCCCATGGAGCTCTGCAAACTGAGACCAGGAACGTGGGCTGGTGAGTTTTGCTTACCGGGGCAGAAGCCTTTTTGTGTACCAGGTAGGCCCTCGGCCCTTAGGGGCCGGCTGGAAGCCGGATTTCCGCGAATCCGAAGATGCCGCCCAGGGACAAGCTGCCACCTGTGCCAAGTCGAGCTGCTTTGAGAGTGCCCATGGAGCTCTGCAAACTGAGACCAGGAACGTGGGCTGGTGAGTTTTGCTTACCGGGGCAGAAGCCTTTTTGTGTACCAGGTAGGCCCTCGGCCCTTAGGGGCCGGCTGGCAGCCGGATTTCCGTGAATCCGAAGATGCCGCTCAGGGACAAGCTGCCACCTGTGCCAACTCGGGCTGCTTTGAGAGTGCCCATGGAGCTCTGCAAACTGAGACCAGGAACGTGGGCTGGTGAGTTTTGCTTACCGGGGCAGAAGCCTTTTTGTGTACCAGGTAGGCCCTCGGCCCTTAGGGACCGGCTGTCAGACGGATTTCCGTGAATCCGAAGATGCCGCCCAGGGACAAGCTGCCACCTGTGCCAACTCGGGCTGCTTTGAGAGTGCCCATGGAGCTCTGCAAACTGAGACCAGGAACGTGGGCTGGTGAGTTTTGCTTACCGGGGCAGAAGCCTTTTTGTGTACCAGGTAGGCCCTCGGCCCTTAGGGGCCGGCTGTCAGCCGGATATCCGCGAATCCGAAGATGCCGCTCAGGGACAAGCTGCCACCTGTGCCAACTCGGGCTGCTTTGAGAGTGCCCATGGAGCTCTGCAAACTGAGACCAGGAACGTGGGCTGGTGAGTTTTGCTTACCGGGGCAGAAGCCTTTGTCATTAGCAGGTAGGCCCTCGGCCCTTAGGGGCCGGCTGGCAGCCGGATTTCCGCGAATCCGAAGATTCCGCCCAGGGACAAGCTGCCACCTGTGCTGACTCGGGCTGCTTTGAGAGTGCCCATGGAGCTCTGCAAACTGAGACTAGGAACGTGGGCTGGTGAGTTTTGCTTACCGGGGCAGAAGCCTTTTTGTGTACCAGGTAGGCCCTCGGCCCTTAGGGGCCGGCTGGCAGCCGGATTTCCGCGAATCTGAAGATGCCGCTCAGGGACAAGCTGCCACCTGTGCCAACTCGGGCTGCTTTGAGAGTGCCCATGGAGCTCTGCAAACTGAGACCAGGAACGTGGGCTGGTGAGTTTTGCTTACCGGGGCAGAAGCCTTTTTGTGTACCAGGTAGGCCCTCGGCCCTTAGCGGCCGGCTGGCAGCCGGATATCCGCGAATCCGAAGATGCCGCTCAGGGACAAGCTGCCACCTGTGCCAACTCGGGCTGCTTTGAGAGTGCCCATGGAGCTCTGCAAACTGAGACCAGGAACGTGGGCTGGTGAGTTTTGCTTACCGGGGCAGAAGCCTTTTTGTGTACCAGGTAGGCCCTCGGGCCTTAGGGGCCTGCTGGCAGCTGGATTTCCGCGAATCCGAAGATGCCGCTCAGGGACAAGCTGCCACCTGTGCCAACTTGGGCTGCTTTGAGAGTGCCCATGGAGCTCTGCAAACTGAGACCAGGAACGTGGGGGGGTGAGTTTTGCTTACCGGGGCAGAAGCCTTTTTGTGTACCAGGTAGGCCCTCGGCCCTTAGGGGCCGGCTGGCAGCCGGATTTCCGCGAATCCGAAGATGCCGCCCAGGGACAAGCTGCCACCTGTGCCAAGTCGGGCTGCTTTGAGAGTGCCCATGGAGCTCTGCAAACTGAGACCAGGAACGTGGGCTGGTGAGTTTTGCTTACCGGGGCAGAAGCCTTTTTGTGTACCAGGTAGGCCCTCGGCCCTTAGGGGCCGGCTGTCAGCCGGATTTCCGCGAATCCGAAGATGCCGCCCAGGGACAAGCTGCCACCTGTGCCAACTCGGGCTGCTTTGAGAGTGCCCATGGAGCTCTGCAAACTGAGACCAGGAACGTGGGCTGGTGAGTTTTGCTTAGAAGGGCAGAAGCCTTTTTGTGTACCAGGTAGGCCCTCGGCCCTTAGGGACCGGCTGCCAGCTGCATTTCCGCGAATCCGAAGATGCCGCTCAGGGACAAGCTGCCACCTGTGCCAACTCGGGCTGCTTTGAGAGTGCCCATGGAGCTCTGCAAACTGAGACCAGGAACGTGGGCTGGTGAGTTTTGCTTACTGGGGCAGAAGCCTTTGTCAGTACCAGGTAGGCCCTCGGCCCTTAGGGCCCGGCTGGCAGCTGGATTTCCGCGAATCCGAAGATGCCGCCCAGGGACAAGCTGCCACCTGTGCCAAGTCGGGCTGCTTTGAGAGTGCCCATGGAGCTCTGCAAACTGAGACCAGGAACGTGGGCTGATGAGATTTGCTTACCGGGGCAGAAGCCTTTTTGTGTACCAGGTAGGCCCTCGGCCCTTAGGGGCCGGCTGGCAGCCGGATTTCCGCGAATCCGAAGATGCCGCTCAGGGACAAGCTGCCACCTGTGCCAAGTCGGGCTGCTTTGAGAGTGCCCATGGAGCTCTGCAAACTGAGACCAGGAACGTGGGCTGGTGAGTTTTGCTTACCGGGGCAGAAGCCTTTTTGTGTACCAGGTAGGCCCTCGGCCCTTAGGGGCCGGCTGTCAGCTGCATTTCCGCGAATCCGAAGATGCCGCCCAGGGACAAGCTGCCACCTGTGCCAACTCGGGCTGCTTTGAGAGTGCCCATGGAGCTCTGCAAACTGAGACCAGGAACGTGGGCTGGTGAGTTTTGCTTACCGGGGCAGAAGCCTTTGTCAGGAGCAGGTAGCCCCTCGGCCCTTAGGAGCCGGCTGGCAGCCGGATATACGCGAATCCGAAGATGCCGCCCAGGGACAAGCTGCCACCTGTGCCAATTCGGGCTGCTTTGAGAGTGCCCATGGAGCTCTGCAAACTGAGACTAGGATGGTGGGCTGGTGAGTTTTGCTTACCGGGGCAGAAGCCTTTTTGTGTACCAGGTAGGCCCTCGGCCCATAGCGGCCGGCTGGCAGCTGCATTTCCGCGAATCCGAAGATTCCGCCCAGGGACAAGCTGCCACCTGTGCCAACTCGGGCTGCTTTGAGAGTGCCCATGGAGCTCTGCAAACTGAGACCAGGAACGTGGGCTGGTGAGTTTTGCTTACCGGGGCAGAAGCCTTTGTCAGGAGCAGGTAGGCCCTCGGCCCTTAGGGGCCGGCTGGCAGCCGGATTTCCGCGAATCCGAAGATGCCGCTCAGGGACAAGCTGCCACCTGTGCCAACTCGGGCTGCTTTGAGAGTGCCCATGGAGCTCTGCAAACTGAGACCAGGAACGTGGGCTGGTGAGTTTTGCTTACCGGGGCAGAAGCCTTTTTGTGTACCAGGTAGGCCCTCAGGCCTTAGGGGCCTGCTGGCAGCCGGATTTCCGCGAATCCGAAGATGCCGCTCAGGGACAAGCTGCCACCTGTGCCAACTTGGGCTGCTTTGAGAGTGCCCATGGAGCTCTGCAAACTGAGACCAGGAACGTGGGGGGGTGAGTTTTGCTTACCGGGGCAGAAGCCTTTTTGTGTACCAGGTAGGCCCTCGGCCCTTAGGGGCCGGCTGGCAGCCGGATTTCCGCGAATCCGAAGATGCCGCCCAGGGACAAGCTGCCACCTGTGCCAAGTCGGGCTGCTTTGAGAGTGCCCATGGAGCTCTGCAAACTGAGACCAGGAACGTGGGCTGGTGAGTTTTGCTTACCGGGGCAGAAGCCTTTTTGTGTACCAGGTAGGCCCTCGGGCCTTAGGGGCCTGCTGTCATCCGGATTTCCGCGAATCCGAAGATGCCGCCCAGGGACAAGCTGCCACCTGTGCCAACTCGGGCTGCTTTGAGAGTGCCCATGGAGCTCTGCAAACTGAGACCAGGAACGTGGGCTGGTGAGTTTTGCTTAGAAGGGCAGAAGCCTTTTTGTGTACCAGGTAGGCCCTCGGCCCTTAGGGACCGGCTGCCAGCTGCATTTCCGCGAATCCGAAGATGCCGCTCAGGGACAAGCTGCCACCTGTGCCAACTCGGGCTGCTTTGAGAGTGCCCATGGAGCTCTGCAAACTGAGACCAGGAACGTGGGCTGGTGAGTTTTGCTTACTGGGGCAGAAGCCTTTGTCAGTACCAGGTAGGCCCTCGGCCCTTAGGGCCCGGCTGGCAGCTGGATTTCCGCGAATCCGAAGATGCCGCCCAGGGACAAGCTGCCACCTGTGCCAACTCGGGCTGCTTTGAGAGTGCCCATGGAGCTCTGCAAACTGAGACCAGGAACGTGGGCTGATGAGATTTGCTTACCGGGGCAGAAGCCTTTTTGTGTACCAGGTAGGCCCTCGGCCCTTAGGGGCCGGCTGGCAGCCGGATTTCCGCGAATCCGAAGATGCCGCTCAGGGACAAGCTGCCACCTGTGCAAACTCGGGCTGCTTTGAGAGTGCCCATGGAGCTCTGCAAACTGAGACCAGGAACGTGGGCTGGTGAGTTTTGCTTACCGGGGCAGAAGCCTTTTTGTGTACCAGGTAGGCCCTCGGGCCTTAGGGGCCTGCTGGCACCTGCATTTCCGCGAATCTGAAGATGCAGCCCAGGGACATGCTGCCACCTGTGCCGACTCGGGCTGCTTTGAGAGTGCCCATGGAGCTCTGCAAACTGAGACCAGGAACATGGGCTGGTGAGTTTTGCTTACCGGGGCAGAAGCCTTTTTGTGTACCAGGTAGGCCCTCGGCCCTTAGGGGCCTGCTGGCAGCCGCATATATCCGCGAATCCGAGGATGGCACTCAGGGACAAGCTGCCACCTGTGCCAACTCGGGCTGCTTTGAGAGTGCCCATGGAGCTCTGCAAACTGAGACCAGGAACGTGGGCTGGTGAGTTTTGCTTACCGGGGCAGAAGCCTTTGTCATTAGCAGGTAGGCCCTCGGCCCTTAGGGGCCGGCTGGCAGCCGGATTTCCGCGAATCCGAAGATTCCGCCCAGGGACAAGCTGCCACCTGTGCTGACTCGGGCTGCTTTGAGAGTGCCCATGGAGCTCTGCAAACTGAGACTAGGAACGTGGGGTGGTGAGTTTTGCTTACCGGGGCAGAAGCCTTTTTGTGTACCAGGTAGGCCCTCGGCCCTTAGGGGCCGGCTGGCAGCCGGATTTCCGCGAATCTGAAGATGCCGCTCAGGGACAAGCTGCCACCTGTGCCAACTCGGGCCGCTTTGAGAGTGCCCATGGAGCTCTACAAACTGAGACCAGGAACGTGGGCTGGTGAGTTTTGCTTACCGGGGCAGAAGCCTTTTTGTGTACCAGGTAGGCCCTCGGCCCTTAGGGACCGGCTGTCAGCCGGATTTCCGCGAATCCGAAGATGCCGCTCAGGGACAAGCTGCCACCTGTGCCAACTCGGGCTGCTTTGAGAGTGCCCATGGAGCTCTGCAAACTGAGACCAGGAACGTGGGCTGGTGAGTTTTGCTTAGAAGGGCAGAAGCCTTTTTGTGTACCAGGTAGGCCCTCGGCCCTTAGGGGCCGGCTGGAAGCCGGATATACGCGAATCCGAAGATGCCGCCCAGGGACAAGCTGCCACCTGTGCCAAGTCGAGCTGCTTTGAGAGTGCCCATGGAGCTCTGCAAACTGAGACCAGGAACGTGGGGGGGTGAGTTTTGCTTACCGGGGCAGAAGCCTTTTTGTGTACCAGGTAGGCCCTCGGGCCTTAGGGGCCGGCTGGCAGCTGCATTTCCGCGAATCCGAAGATGCCGCCCAGGGACAAGCTGCCACCTGTGCCAACTCGGGCTGCTTTGAGAGTGCCCATGGAGCTCTGCAAACTGAGACCAGGAACGTGGGCTGGTGAGTTTTGCTTACCGGGGCAGAAGCCTTTTTTTGTACCAGGTAGGCCCTCGGCCCTTAGGAGCCGGCTGGCAGCCGGATATACGCGAATCCGAAGATGCCACCCAGGGACAAGCTGCCACCTGTGCCAATTCGGGCTGCTTTGAGAGTGCCCATGGAGCTCTGCAAACTGAGACTAGGATGGTGGGCTGGTGAGTTTTGCTTACCGGGGCAGAAGCCTTTTTGTGTACCAGGTAGGCCCTCGGCCCATAGCGGCCGGCTGTCAGCCGGATATCCGCGAATCCGAAGATGCCGCTCAGGGACAAGCTGCCACCTGTGCCAACTCGGGCTGCTTTGAGAGTGCCCATGGAGCTCTGCAAACTGAGACCAGGAACGTGGGCTGGTGAGTTTTGCTTACCGGGGCAGAAGCCTTTTTGTGTACCAGGTAGGCCCTCGGGCCTTAGGGGCCTGCTGGCAGCTGGATTTCCGCGAATCCGAAGATGCCGCTCAGGGACAAGCTGCCACCTGTGCCAACTTGGGCTGCTTTGAGAGTGCCCATGGAGCTCTGCAAACTGAGACGAGGAACATGGGCTGATGAGATTTGCTTACCGGGGCAGAAGCCTTTTTGTGTACCAGGTAGGCCCTCGGCCCTTAGGGGCCGGCTGGCAGCCGGATTTCCGCGAATCCGAAGATGCCGCCCAGGGACAAGCTGCCACCTGTGCCAAGTCGGGCTGCTTTGAGAGTGCCCATGGAGCTCTGCAAACTGAGACCAGGAACGTGGGCTGGTGAGTTTTGCTTACCGGGGCAGAAGCCTTTTTGTGTACCAGGTAGGCCCTCGGCCCTTAGGGGCCGGCTGGCAGCTGCATTTCCGCGAATCCGAAGATGCCGCCCAGGGACAAGCTGCCACCTGTGCCAACTCGGGCTGCTTTGAGAGTGCCCATGGAGCTCTGCAAACTGAGACCAGGAACGTGGGCTGGTGAGTTTTGCTTAGAAGGGCAGAAGCCTTTTTGTGTACCAGGTAGGCCCTCGGCCCTTAGGGACCGGCTGCTAGCTGCATTTCCGCGAATCCGAAGATGCCGCTCAGGGACAAGCTGCCACCTGTGCCAACTCGGGCTGCTTTGAGAGTGCCCATGGAGCTCTGCAAACTGAGACCAGGAACGTGGGCTGGTGAGTTTTGCTTACTGGGGCAGAAGCCTTTGTCAGTACCAGGTAGGCCCTCGGCCCTTAGGGCCCGGCTGGCAGCTGCATTTCCGCGAATCCGAAGATGCCGCCCAGGGACAAGCTGCCACCTGTGCCAAGTCGGGCTGCTTTGAGAGTGCCCATGGAGCTCTGCAAACTGAGACCAGGAACGTGGGCTGGTGAGATTTGCTTACCGGGGCAGAAGCCTTTTTGTGTACCAGGTAGGCCCTCGGCCCTTAGGGGCCGGCTGGCAGCCGGATTTCCGCGAATCCGAAGATGCCGCTCAGGGACAAGCTGCCACCTGTGCAAACTCGGGCTGCTTTGAGAGTGCCCATGGAGCTCTGCAAACTGAGACCAGGAACGTGGGCTGGTGAGTTTTGCTTACCGGGGCAGAAGCCTTTTTGTGTACCAGGTAGGCCCTCGGGCCTTAGGGGCCTGCTGGCACCTGCATTTCCGCGAATCTGAAGATGCAGCCCAGGGACATGCTGCCACCTGTGCCGACTCGGGCTGCTTTGAGAGTGCCCATGGAGCTCTGCAAACTGAGACCAGGAACATGGGCTGGTGAGTTTTGCTTACCGGGGCAGAAGCCTTTTTGTGTACCAGGTAGGCCCTCGGCCCTTAGGGGCCTGCTGGCAGCCGCATATATCCGCGAATCCGAGGATGGCACTCAGGGACAAGCTGCCACCTGTGCCAACTCGGGCTGCTTTGAGAGTGCCCATGGAGCTCTGCAAACTGAGACCAGGAACGTGGGCTGGTGAGTTTTGCTTACCGGGGCAGAAGCCTTTGTCATTAGCAGGTAGGCCCTCGGCCCTTAGGGGCCGGCTGGCAGCCGGATTTCCGCGAATCCGAAGATTCCGCCCAGGGACAAGCTGCCACCTGTGCCAACTCGGGCTGCTTTGAGAGTGCCCATGGAGCTCTGCAAACTGAGACCAGGAACGTGGGGTGGTGAGTTTTGCTTACCGGGGCAGAAGCCTTTTTGTGTACCAGGTAGGCCCTCGGCCCTTAGGGGCCGGCTGGCAGCTGGATTTCCGCGAATCCGAAGATGCCGCCCAGGGACAAGCTGCCACCTGTGCCAACTCGGGCTGCTTTGAGAGTGCCCATGGAGCTCTGCAAACTGAGACCAGGAACGTGGGCTGGTGAGTTTTGCTTACCGGGGCAGAAGCCTTTTTGTGTACCAGGTAGGCCCTCGGCCCTTAGGGGCCGGCTGCCAGCTGGATTTCCGCGAATCCGAAGATGCCGCTCAGGGACAAGCTGCCACCTGTGCCAACTCGGGCTGCTTTGAGAGTGCCCATGGAGCTCTGCAAACTGAGACCAGGAACGTGGGCTGGTGAGTTTTGCTTACCGGGGCAGAAGCCTTTTTGTGTACCAGGTAGGCCCTCGGCCCTTAGGGGCCGGCTGCCAGCTGGATTTCCGCGAATCCGAAGATGCCGCCCAGGGACAGCTGCCAGCTCGGGCCACCTGTGCTGTGACCAGGAACGTGGGCTCGGTTTTGCTACCGGGGCAGAAGCTTTGTACCAGTAGTGCCCTTATGGAGCTCTGCAAACTGAGAGCTCTGCAAAGGAACGTGGGCTGGTGAGTTTTGCTTACCGGGGCAGAAGCCTTTTTGTGTACCAGGTAGGCCCTCGGCCCTTAGGGGCCGGCTGGCAGCTGGATTTCCGCGAATCCGAAGATGCCGCCCAGGGACAAGCTGCCACCTGTGCCAACTCGGGCTGCTTTGAGAGTGCCCATGGAGCTCTGCAAACTGAGACCAGGAACGTGGGCTGGTGAGTTTTGCTTACCGGGGCAGAAGCCTTTTTGTGTACCAGGTAGGCCCTCGGCCCTTAGGGGCCGGCTGCCTGCTGGATTTCCGCGAATCCGAAGATGCCGCCCAGGGACAAGCTGCCACCTGTGCCAACTCGGGCTGCTTTGAGAGTGCCCATGGAGCTCTGCAAACTGAGACCAGGAACGTGGGCTGGTGAGTTTTGCTTACCGGGGCAGAAGCCTTTTTGTGTACCAGGTAGGCCCTCGGCCCTTAGGGGCCGGCTGCCAGCTGGATTTCCGCGAATCCGAAGATGCCGCCCAGGGACAAGCTGCCACCTGTGCCAACTCGGGCTGCTTTGAGAGTGCCCATGGAGCTCTGCAAACTGAGACCAGGAACGTGGGCTGGTGAGTTTTGCTTACCGGGGCAGAAGCCTTTTTGTGTACCAGGTAGGCCCTCGGCCCTTAGGGGCCGGCTGCCTGCTGGATTTCCGCGAATCCGAAGATGCCGCCCAGGGACAAGCTGCCACCTGTGCCAACTCGGGCTGCTTTGAGAGTGCCCATGGAGCTCTGCAAACTGAGACCAGGAACGTGGGCTGGTGAGTTTTGCTTACCGGGGCAGAAGCCTTTTTGTGTACCAGGTAGGCCCTCGGCCCTTAGGGGCCGGCTGGCTGCTGGATTTCCGCGAATCCGAAGATGCCGCCCAGGGACAAGCTGCCACCTGTGCCAACTCGGGCTGCTTTGAGAGTGCCCATGGAGCTCTGCAAACTGAGACCAGGAACGTGGGCTGGTGAGTTTTGCTTACCGGCCTTTTTGTGCAGAAGCCTTTTTGTGTACCAGGTAGGCCCTCAGGCCCTTACTGGGGCAGGGGCCGGCTCGGCTTAGGGGCCGGCTGCCTGCTGGATTTCCGCGAATCCGAAGATGCCGCCCAGGGACAAGCTGCCACCTGTGCCAACTCGGGCTGCTTTGAGAGTGCCCATGGAGCTCTGCAAACTGAGACCAGGAACGTGGGCTGGTGAGTTTTGCTTACCGGGGCAGAAGCCTTTTTGTGTACCAGGTAGGCCCTCGGCCCTTAGGGGCCGGCTGGCAGCTGGATTTCCGCGAATCCGAAGATGCCGCCCAGGGACAAGCTGCCACCTGTGCCAACTCGGGCTGCTTTGAGAGTGCCCATGGAGCTCTGCAAACTGAGACCAGGAACGTGGGCTGGTGAGTTTTGCTTACCGGGGCAGAAGCCTTTTTGTGTACCAGGTAGGCCCTCGGCCCTTAGGGGCCGGCTGCCTGCTGGATTTCCGCGAATCCGAAGATGCCGCCCAGGGACAAGCTGCCACCTGTGCCAACTCGGGCTGCTTTGAGAGTGCCCATGGAGCTCTGCAAACTGACACCAGGAACGTGGGCTGGTGAGTTTTGCTTACCGGGGCAGAAGCCTTTTTGTGTACCAGGTAGGCCCTCGGCCCTTAGGGGCCGGCTGCCTGCTGGATTTCCGCGAATCCGAAGATGCCGCCCAGGGACAAGCTGCCACCTGTGCCAACTCGGGCTGCTTTGAGAGTGCCCATGGAGCTCTGCAAACTGAGACCAGGAACGTGGGCTGGTGAGTTTTGCTTACCGGGGCAGAAGCCTTTTTGTGTACCAGGTAGGCCCTCGGCCCTTAGGGGCCGGCTGCCTGCTGGATTTCCGCGAATCCGAAGATGCCGCCCAGGGACAAGCTGCCACCTGTGCCAACTCGGGCTGCTTTGAGAGTGCCCATGGAGCTCTGCAAACTGAGACCAGGAACGTGGGCTGGTGAGTTTTGCTTACCGGGGCAGAAGCCTTTTTGTGTACCAGGTAGGCCCTCGGCCCTTAGGGGCCGGCTGTGCAAACTGAGCTGGATTTCCGCGAATCCGAAGATGCCGCCCAGGGACAAGCTGCCACCTGTGCCAACTCGGGCTGCTTTGAGAGTGCCCATGGAGCTCTGCAAACTGAGACCAGGAACGTGGGGTGGTGAGTTTTGCTTACCGGGGCAGAAGCCTTTTTGTGTACCAGGTAGGCCCTCGGCCCTTAGGGGCCGGCTGGCAGCTGGATTTCCGCGAATCCGAAGATGCCGCCCAGGGACAAGCTGCCACCTGTGCCAACTCGGGCTGCTTTGAGAGTGCCCATGGAGCTCTGCAAACTGAGACCAGGAACGTGGGCTGGTGAGTTTTGCTTACCGGGGCAGAAGCCTTTTTGTGTACCAGGTAGGCCCTCGGCCCTTAGGGGCCGGCTGCCTGCTGGATTTCCGCGAATCCGAAGATGCCGCCCAGGGACAAGCTGCCACCTGTGCCAACTCGGGCTGCTTTGAGAGTGCCCATGGAGCTCTGCAAACTGAGACCAGGAACGTGGGCTGGTGAGTTTTGCTTACCAGGGGCAGAAGCCTTTTTGTGTACCAGGTAGGCCCTCGGCCCTTAGGGGCCGGCTGGCAGCTGGATTTCCGCGAATCCGAAGATGCCGCCCAGGGACAAGCTGCCACCTGTGCCAACTCGGGCTGCTTTGAGAGTGCCCATGGAGCTCTGCAAACTGACACCAGGAACGTGGGCTGGTGAGTTTTGCTTACCGGGGCAGAAGCCTTTTTGTGTACCAGGTAGGCCCTCGGCCCTTAGGGGCCGGCTGGCAGCTGGATTTCCGCGAATCCGAAGATGCCGCCCAGGGACAAGCTGCCACCTGTGCCAACTCGGGCTGCTTTGAGAGTGCCCATGGAGCTCTGCAAACTGAGACCAGGAACGTGGGCTGGTGAGTTTTGCTTACCGGGGCAGAAGCCTTTTTGTGTACCAGGTAGCTGGTAGGCCCTCGGCCCTTAGGGGCCGGCTGGCAGCTGGATTTCCGCGAATCCGAAGATGCCGCCCAGGGACAAGCTGCCACCTGTGCCAACTCGGGCTGCTTTGAGAGTGCCCATGGAGCTCTGCAAACTGACACCAGGAACGTGGGCTGGTGAGTTTTGCTTACCGAACATGGGGGTGGTGAGTTTTGCTTACCAGGCAGAAGCCTTTTTGTGTACCAGGTAGGCCCTCGGCCCTTAGGGGCCGGCTGCCTGCTGGATTTCCGCGAATCCGAAGATGCCGCCCAGGGACAAGCTGCCACCTGTGCCAACTCGGGCTGCTTTGAGAGTGCCCATGGAGCTCTGCAAACTGAGACCAGGAACGTGGGCTGGTGAGTTTTGCTTACCGGGGCAGAAGCCTTTTTGTGTACCAGGTAGGCCCTCGGCCCTTAGGGCCGGCTGGCAGCTGGATTTCCGCGAATCCGAAGATGCCGCCCAGGGACAAGCTGCCACCTGTGCCAACTCGGGCTGCTTTGAGAGTGCCCATGGAGCTCTGCAAACTGACACCAGGAACGTGGGGTGGTGAGTTTTGCTTACCGGGGCAGAAGCCTTTTTGTGTACCAGGTAGGCCCTCTTTGAGAGTGCCCTTAGGGGCCGGCTGGCAGAAGCCTTTTTGTGCTGGATTTCCGCGAATCCGAAGATGCCGCCCAGGGACAAGCTGCCACCTGTGCCAACTCGGGCTGCTTTGAGAGTGCCCATGGAGCTCTGCAAACTGAGACCAGGAACGTGGGGTGGTGAGTTTTGCTTACCGGGGCAGAAGCCTTTTTGTGTACCAGGTAGGCCCTCGGCCCTTAGGGGCCGGCTGCCTGCTGGATTTCCGCGAATCCGAAGATGCCGCCCAGGGACAAGCTGCCACCTGTGCCAACTCGGGCTGCTTTGAGAGTGCCCATGGAGCTCTGCAAACTGACACCAGGAACGTGGGCTGGTGAGTTTTGCTTACCGGGGCAGAAGCCTTTTTGTGTACCAGGTAGGCCCTCGGCCCTTAGGGGCCGGCTGCCTGCTGGATTTCCGCGAATCCGAAGATGCCGCCCAGGGACAAGCTGCCACCTGTGCCAACTCGGGCTGCTTTGAGAGTGCCCATGGAGCTCTGCAAACTGAGACCAGGAACGTGGGCTGGTGAGTTTTGCTTACCGGGGCAGAAGCCTTTTTGTGTACCAGGTAGGCCCTCGGCCCTTAGGGGCCGGATGCCTGCAGGATTTCCGCGAATCCTGCCCAGGGACAAGCTGCCTGCTGTGATTTCCATGGAGCGAATCCAAAGATGCCGCCCAGGGACAAGCTGCCACCTGTGCCAACTCGGGCTGCTTTGAGAGTGCCCATGGAGCTCTGCAAACTGAGACCAGGAACGTGGGCTGGTGAGTTTTGCTTACCGGGGCAGAAGCCTTTTTGTGTACCAGGTAGGCCCTCGGCCCTTAGGGGCCGGCTGCCTGCTGGATTTCCGCGAATCCAGGGAAGATGCCGCCCAGGGACAAGCTGCCACCTGTGCCAACTCGGGCTGCTTTGAGAGTGCCCATGGAGCTCTGCAAACTGAGACCAGGAATGTGGGCTGGTGAGTTTTGCTTACCGGGGCAGAAGCCTTTTTGTGTACCAGGTAGGCCCTCGGCCCTTAGGGGCCGGCTGCCTGCTGGATTTCCACGAATCCGAAGATGATGCCCAGGACAAGCTGCCACCTGTGCCAACTCGGGCTGCTTTGAGAGTGCCCATGGAGCTCTGCAAACTGAGACCAGGAACGTGGGGTGGTGAGTTTTGCTTACCGGGGCAGAAGCCTTTTTGTGTACCAGGTAGGCCCTCGGCCCTTAGGGGCCGGCTGCCTGCTGGATTTCCGCGAATCCGAAGATGCCGCCCAGGGACAAGCTGCCACCTGTGCCAACTCGGGCTGCTTTGAGAGTGCCCATGGAGCTCTGCAAACTGAGTCCAGGAACGTGGGCTGGTGAGTTTTGCTTACCGGGGCAGAAGCCTTTTTGTGTACCAGGTAGGCCCTCGGCCCTTAGGGGCCAGCTGCCTGCAGGATTTCCGCGAATCCGGAGATGATGCCCAGGGACAAGCTGCCAGCTGTGCCAACTCGGGCTGCTTTGAGAGTGCCCATGGAGCTCTGCAAACTGAGACCAGGAACGTGGGCTGGTGAGTTTTGCTTACCGGAGCAGAAGCCTTTTTGTGTACCAGGTAGGCCCTCGGCCCTTAGGGGCCGGCTGCCTGCTGGATTTCCGCGAATCCGAAGATTCTGCCCAGGGACAAGCTGCCACCTGTGCCAACTCGGGCTGCTTTGAGAGTGCCCATGGAGCTCTGCAAACTGACACCAGGAACGTGGGCTGGTGAGTTTTGCTTACCGGGGCAGAAGCCTTTTTGTGTACCAGGTAGGCCCTCGGCCCTTAGGGGCCGGCTGGCAGCTGGATTTTCGCGAATCCGAAGATGATGCCCAGGGACAAGCTGCCATCTGTGCCAACTCGGGCTGCTTTGAGAGTGCCCATGGAGCTCTGCAAACTGAGACCAGGAACGTGGGCTGGTGAGTTTTGCTTACCGGGGCAGAAGCCTTTTTGTGTACCAGGTAGGCCCTTGGCCCTTAGGGGCCGGCTGGCAGCTGGATTTCCGCGAATCCGAAGATGCCGCCCAGGGACAAGCTGCCACCTGTGCCAACTCGGGCTGCTTTGAGAGTGCCCATGGAGCTCTGCAAACTGAGACCAGGAACGTGGGCTGGTGAGTTTTGCTTACCGGGGCAGAAGCCTTTTTGTGTACCAGGTAGGCCCTCGGCCCTTAGGGGCCTGCTGGCAGCCGCATATATCCGCGAATCCGAGGATGGCACTCAGGGACAAGCTGCCACCTGTGCCAACTCGGGCTGCTTTGAGAGTGCCCATGGAGCTCTGCAAACTGAGACCAGGAACGTGGGCTGGTGAGTTTTGCTTACCGGGGCAGAAGCCTTTGTCATTAGCAGGTAGGCCCTCGGCCCTTAGGGGCCGGCTGGCAGCCGGATTTCCGCGAATCCGAAGATTCCGCCCAGGGACAAGCTGCCACCTGTGCTGACTCGGGCTGCTTTGAGAGTGCCCATGGAGCTCTGCAAACTGAGACTAGGAACGTGGGGTGGTGAGTTTTGCTTACCGGGGCAGAAGCCTTTTTGTGTACCAGGTAGGCCCTCGGCCCTTAGGGGCCGGCTGGCAGCCGGATTTCCGCGAATCTGAAGATGCCGCTCAGGGACAAGCTGCCACCTGTGCCAACTCGGGCTGCTTTGAGAGTGCCCATGGAGCTCTACAAACTGAGACCAGGAACGTGGGCTGGTGAGTTTTGCTTACCGGGGCAGAAGCCTTTTTGTGTACCAGGTAGGCCCTCGGCCCTTAGGGACCGGCTGTCAGCCGGATTTCCGCGAATCCGAAGATGCCGCTCAGGGACAAGCTGCCACCTGTGCCAACTCGGGCTGCTTTGAGAGTGCCCATGGAGCTCTGCAAACTGAGACCATGAACGTGGGCTGATGAGATTTGCTTACCGGGGCAGAAGCCTTTTTGTGTACCAGGTAGGCCCTCAGCCCTTAGGGGCCGGCTGGCAGCTGGATTTCGCGAATCCGAAGATGCCGCTCAGGGACAAGCTGCCACCTGTGCCAACTCGGGCTGCTTTGAGAGTGCCCATGGAGCTCTGCAAACTGAGACCAGGAACGTGGGCTGGTGAGTTTTGCTTACCGGGGCAGAAGCCTTTTTGTGTACCAGGTAGGCCCTCGGGCCTTAGGGGCCGGCTGGCAGCCGCATATATCCGCGAATCCGAGGATGGCACTCAGTACAAGCTGCCACCTATGCCAACTCGGGCTGCTTTGAGAGTGCCCATGGAGCTCTGCAAACTGAGACCAGGAACGTGGGCTGGTGAGTTTTGCTTACCGGGGCAGAAGCCTTTGTCATTAGCAGGTAGGCCCTCGGCCCTTAGGGGCCGGCTGTCAGCCGGATTTCCGCGAATCCGAAGATTCCGCCCAGGGACAAGCTGCCACCTGTGCTGACTCGGGCTGCTTTGAGAGTGCCCATGGAGCTCTGCAAACTGAGACTAGGTACGTGGGCTGGTGAGTTTTGCTTACCGGGGCAGAAGCCTTTTTGTGTACCAGGTAGGCCCTCGGCCCTTAGGGGCCGGCTGGCAGCTGCATTTCCGCGAATCCGAAGATGCCGCCCAGGGACAAGCTGCCACCTGTGCCAACTCGGGCTGCTTTGAGAGTGCCCATGGAGCTCTGCAAACTGAGACTAGGAACGTGGGCTGGTGAGTTTTGCTTACCGGGGCAGAAGCCTTTTTGTGTACCAGGTAGGCCCTCGGCCCTTAGGGGCCGGCTGGCAGCTGCATTTCCGCGAATCCGAAGATGCCGCTCAGGGACAAGCTGCCACCTGTGCCAACTCGGGCTGCTTTGAGAGTGCCCATGGAGCTCTGCAAACTGAGACCAGGAACGTGGGCTGGTGAGTTTTGCTTACCGGGGCAGAAGCCTTTTTGTGTACCAGGTAGGCCCTCGGGCCTTAGGGGCCTGCTGGCAGCTGGATTTCCGCGAATCCGAAGATGCCGCTCAGGGACAAGCTGCCACCTGTGCCAACTTGGGCTGCTTTGAGAGTGCCCATGGAGCTCTGCAAAACTGAGACCAGGAACGTGGGGGGGTGAGTTTTGCTTACCGGGGCAGAAGCCTTTTTGTGTACCAGGTAGGCCCTCGGCCCTTAGGGGCCGGCTGGCAGCCAGATTCCGCGAATCCGAAGATGCCGCCCAGGGACAAGCTGCCACCTGTGCCAAGTCGAGCTGCTTTGAGAGTGCCCCATGGAGCTCTGCAAACTGAGACCAGGAACGTGGGCTGGTGAGTTTTGCTTACCGGGGCAGAAGCCTTTTTGTGTACCAGGTAGGCCCTCGGCCCTTAGGGGCCGGCTGTCAGCCGGATTTCCGCGAATCCGAAGATGCCGCCCAGGGACAAGCTGCCACCTGTGCCAACTCGGGCTGCTTTGAGAGTGCCCATGGAGCTCTGCAAACTGAGACCAGGAACGTGGGCTGGTGAGTTTTGCTTAGAAGGGCAGAAGCCTTTTGTGTACCAGGTAGGCCCTCGGCCCTTAGGGACCGGCTGCCAGCTGCATTTTCCGCGAATCCGAAGATGCCGCTCAGGGACAAGCTGCCACCTGTGCCAACTCGGGCTGCTTTGAGAGTGCCCATGGAGCTCTGCAAACTGAGACCAGGAACGTGGGCTGGTGAGTTTTGCTTACTGGGGTAGATGCCTTTGTCAGTACCAGGTAGGCCCTCGGCCCTTAGGGCCCGGCTGGCAGCTGGATTTCCGCGAATCCGAAGATGCCGCCCAGGGACAAGCTGCCACCTGTGCCAAGTCGGGCTGCTTTGAGAGTGCCCATAGGAGCTCTGCAAACTGAGACCAGGAACGTGGGCTGATGAGATTTGCTTACCGGGGCAGAAGCCTTTTTGTGTACCAGGTAGGCCCTCGGCCCTTAGGGGCCGGCTGGCAGCCGGATTTCCGCGAATCCGAAGATGCCGCTCAGGGACAAGCTGCCACCTGTGCAAACTCGGGCTGCTTTGAGAGTGCCCATGGAGCTCTGCAAACTGAGACCAGGAACGTGGGCTGGTGAGTTTTGCTTACCGGGGCAGAAGCCTTTTTGTGTACCAGGTAGGCCCTCGGGCCTTAGGGGCCTGCTGGCACCTGCATTTCCGCGAATCTGAAGATGCAGCCCAGGGACATGCTGCCACCTGTGCCGACTCGGGCTGCTTTGAGAGTGCCCATGGAGCTCTGCAAACTGAGACCAGGAACATGGGCTGGTGAGTTTTGCTTACCGGGGCAGAAGCCTTTTTGTGTACCAGGTAGGCCCTCGGGCCTTAGGGGCCGGCTGGCAGCCGCATATATCCGCGAATCCGAGGATGGCACTCAGGGACAAGCTGCCACCTGTGCCAACTCGGGCTGCTTTGAGAGTGCCCATGGAGCTCTGCAAACTGAGACCAGGAACGTGGGCTGGTGAGTTTTGCTTACCGGGGCAGAAGCCTTTGTCATTAGCAGGTAGGCCCTCGGCCCTTAGGGGCCGGCTGGCAGCCGGATTTCCGCGAATCCGAAGATTCCGCCCAGGGACAAGCTGCCACCTGTGCTGACTCGGGCTGCTTTGAGAGTGCCCATGGAGCTCTGCAAACTGAGACTAGGAACGTGGGGTGGTGAGTTTTGCTTACCGGGGCAGAAGCCTTTTGTGTACCAGGTAGGCCCTCGGCCCTTAGGGGCCGGCTGGCAGCCGGATTTCCGCGAATCTGAAGATGCCGCTCAGGGACAAGCTGCCACCTGTGCCAACTCGGGCTGCTTTGAGAGTGCCCATGGAGCTCTACAAACTGAGACCAGGAACGTGGGCTGGTGAGTTTTGCTTACCGGGGCAGAAGCCTTTTTGTGTACCAGGTAGGCCCTCGGCCCTTAGGGACCGGCTGTCAGCCGGATTTCCGCGAATCCGAAGATGCCGCTCAGGGACAAGCTGCCACCTGTGCCAACTCGGGCTGCTTTGAGAGTGCCCATGGAGCTCTGCAAACTGAGACCAGGAACGTGGGCTGATGAGATTTGCTTACCGGGGCAGAAGCCTTTTTGTGTACCAGGTAGGCCCTCGGCCCTTAGGGGCCGGCTGGCAGCCGCATATATCCGCGAATCCGAGGATGGCACTCAGGGACAAGCTGCCACCTATGCCAACTCGGGCTGCTTTGAGAGTGCCCATGGAGCTCTGCAAACTGAGACCAGGAACGTGGGCTGGTGAGTTTTGCTTACCGGGGCAGAAGCCTTTGTCATTAGCAGGTAGGCCCTCGGCCCTTAGGGGCCGGCTGGCAGCCGGATTTCCGCGAATCCGAAGATTCCGCCCAGGGACAAGCTGCCACCTGTGCTGACTCGGGCTGCTTTGAGAGTGCCCATGGAGCTCTGCAAACTGAGACTAGGAACGTGGGCTGGTGAGTTTTGCTTACCGGGGCAGAAGCCTTTTTGTGTACCAGGTAGGCCCTCGGCCCTTAGGGGCCGGCTGGCAGCTGCATTTCCGCGAATCCGAAGATGCCGCCCAGGGACAAGCTGCCACCTGTGCCAACTCGGGCTGCTTTGAGAGTGCCCATGGAGCTCTGCAAACTGAGACCAGGAACGTGGGCTGGTGAGTTTTGCTTACCGGGGCAGAAGTCTTTGTCATTAGCAGGTAGCCCCTCGGCCCTTAGGAGCCGGCTGGCAGCCGGATTTCCGCGAATCTGAAGATGCCGCCCCAGGACAAGCTGCCACCTGTGCCAACTCGGGCTGCGTTGAGAGTGCCCATGGAGCTCTGCAAACTGAGACTAGGAACGTGGGCTGGTGAGTTTTGCTTACCGGGGCAGAAGCCTTTTTGTGTACCAGGTAGGCCCTCGGCCCTTAGGGGCCGGCTGGCAGCCGGATTTCCGCGAATCTGAAGATGCCGCTCAGGGACAAGCTGCCACCTGTGCCGACTCGGGCTGCTTTGAGAGTGCCCATGGAGCTCTGCAAACTGAGACCAGGAACGTGGGCCTGGTGAGTTTTGCTTACCGGGGCAGAAGCCTTTTTGTGTACCAGGTAGGCCCTCGGCCCATAGCGGCCGGCTGGCAGCCGGATATCCGCGAATCCGAAGATGCCGCCCAGGGACAAGCTGCCACCTGTGCCAACTCGGGCTGCTTTGAGAGTGCCCATGGAGCTCTGCAAACTGAGACCAGGAACGTGGGGGGGTGAGTTTTGCTTACCGGGGCAGAAGCCTTTTTGTGTACCAGGTTAGGCCCTCGGGCCTTAGGGGCCTGCTGGCACCTGCATTTCCGCGAATCTGAAGATGCAGCCCAGGGACATGCTGCCACCTGTGCCGACTCGGGCTGCTTTGAGAGTGCCCATGGAGCTCTGCAAACTGAGACCAGGAATGTGGGCTGGTGAGTTTTGCTTACCCGGGGCAGAAGCCTTTTTGTGTACCAGGTAGGCCCTCGGCCCTTAGGGACCGGCTGTCAGCCGGATTTCCGTGAATCCGAAGATGCCGCCAGGGACAAGCTTGCCACCTGTGCCAACTCGGGCTGCTTTGAGAGTGCCCATGGAGCTCTGCAAACTGAGACCAGGAACGTGGGCTGGTGAGTTTTGCTTACCGGGGCAGAAGCCTTTGTCAGGAGCAGGTAGGCCCTCGGCCTTAGGAGCTGGCTGGCAGCCGGATATACGCGAATCCGAAGATGCCGCCCAGGGACAAGCTGCCACCTGTGCCAAGTCGGGCTGCTTTGAGAGTGCCCATGGAGCTCTGCAAACTGAGACTAGGAACGTGGGGTGGTGAGTTTTGCTTACCGGGACAGAAGCCTTTTTGTGTACCAGGTAGGCCCTCGGCCCTTAGGGTCCGGCTGGCAGCCGGATTTCCGCGAATCCGAAGATGCCGCTCAGGGACAAGCTGCCACCTGTGCCAAGTCGGGCTGCTTTGAGAGTGCCCATGGAGCTCTGCAAACTGAGACCAGGAACGTGGGCTGATGAGATTTGCTTACCGGGGCAGAAGCCTTTTTGTGTACCAGGTAGGCCCTCGGCCCTTAGGGGCCGGCTGGAAGCCGGATTTCCGCGAATCCGAAGATGCCGCCCAGGGACAAGCTGCCACCTGTGCCGACTCGGGCTGCTTTGAGAGTGCCCATGGAGCTCTGCAAACTGAGACCAGGAACGTGGGCTGGTGAGTTTTGCTTACCGGGGCAGAAGCCTTTTTGTGTACCAGGTAGGCCCTCGGGCCTTAGGGGCCTGCTGGCACCTGCATTTCCGCGAATCTGAAGATGCAGCCCAGGGACATGCTGCCACCTGTGCCGACTCGGGCTGCTTTGAGAGTGCCCATGGAGCTCTGCAAACTGAGACTAGGAACGTGGGCTGGTGAGTTTTGCTTACCGGGGCAGAAGCCTTTTTGTGTACCAGGTAGGCCCTCGGCCCATAGCGGCTGGCTGGCAGCCGGATATCCGCGAATCCGAAGATGCCGCCCAGGGACAAGCTGCCACCTGTGCCAAGTCGGGCTGCTTTGAGAGTGCCCATGGAGCTCTGCAAACTGAGACCAGGAACGTGGGCTGGTGAGTTTTGCTTACCGGGGCAGAAGCCTTTTTGTGTACCAGGTAGGCCCTCGGGCCTTAGGGGCCTGCTGGCAGCTGGATTTCCGCGAATCCGAAGATGCCGCTCAGGGACAAGCTGCCACCTGTGCCAACTTGGGCTGCTTTGAGAGTGCCCATGGAGCTCTGCAAACTGAGACCAGGAACGTGGGCTGGTGAGTTTTGCTTACCGGGGCAGAAGCCTTTTTGTGTACCAGGTAGGCCCTCGGCCCTTAGGGGCCGGCTGGCAGCCGGATTTCCGCGAATCCGAAGATGCCGCCCAGGGACAAGCTGCCACCTGTGCCAAGTCGGGCTGCTTTGAGAGTGCCCATGGAGCTCTGCAAACTGAGACCAGGAACGTGGGCTGGTGAGTTTTGCTTACCGGGGCAGAAGCCTTTTTGTGTACCAGGTAGGCCCTCGGCCCTTAGGGGCCGGCTGGCAGCCGGATTTCCGCGAATCCGAAGATGCCGCCCAGGGACAAGCTGCCACCTGTGCCAACTCGGGCTGCTTTGAGAGTGCCCATGGAGCTCTGCAAACTGAGACCAGGAACGTGGGCTGGTGAGTTTTGCTTACTGGGGCAGAAGCCTTTTTGTGTACCAGGTAGGCCCTCGGGCCTTAGGGGCCTGCTGGCACCTGCATTTCCGCGAATCTGAAGATTCCGCCCAGGGACATGCTGCCACCTGTGCCGACTCGGGCTGCTTTGAGAGTGCCCATGGAGCTCTGCAAACTGAGACCAGGAACGTGGGCTGGTGAGTTTTGCTTACCGGGGCAGAAGTCTTTGTCATTAGCAGGTAGCCCCTCGGCCCTTAGGAGCCGGCTGGCAGCCGGATTTCCGCGAATCTGAAGATGCCGCCCAGGGACAAGCTGCCACCTGTGCCAACTCGGGCTGCGTTGAGAGTGCCCATGGAGCTCTGCAAACTGAGACTAGGAACGTGGCTGGTGAGTTTTGCTTACCGGGGCAGAAGCCTTTTTGTGTACCAGGTAGGCCCTCGGCCCTTAGGGGCCGGCTGGCAGCCGGATTTCCGCGAATCTGAAGATGCCGCTCAGGGACTAGCTGCCACCTGTGCCGACTCGGGCTGCTTTGAGAGTGCCCATGGAGCTCTGCAAACTGAGACCAGGAACGTGGGCTGGTGAGTTTTGCTTACCGGGGCAGAAGCCTTTTGTGTACCAGGTAGGCCCTCGGCCCATAGCGGCCGGCTGGCAGCCGGATATCCGCGAATCCGAAGATGCCGCCCAGGGACAAGCTGCCACCTGTGCCAACTCGGGCTGCTTTGAGAGTGCCCATGGAGCTCTGCAAACTGAGACCAGGAACGTGGGGGGGTGAGTTTTGCTTACCGGGGCAGAAGCCTTTTTGTGTACCAGGTGGCCCTCGGGCCTTAGGGGCCTGCTGGCACCTGCATTTTCCGCGAATCTGAAGATGCAGCCCAGGGACATGCTGCCACCTGTGCCGACTCGGGCTGCTTTGAGAGTGCCCATGGAGCTCTGCAAACTGAGACCAGGAATGTGGGCTGGTGAGTTTTGCTTACCGGGGCAGAAGCCTTTTTGTGTACCAGGTAGGCCCTCGGCCCTTAGGGACCGGCTGTCAGCCGGATTTCCGTGAATCCGAAGATGCCGCCCAGGGACAAGCTGCCACCTGTGCCAACTCGGGCTGCTTTGAGAGTGCCCATGGAGCTCTGCAAACTGAGACCAGGAACGTGGGCTGGTGAGTTTTGCTTACCGGGGCAGAAGCCTTTGTCAGGAGCAGGTAGGCCCTCGGCCCTTAGGAGCTGGCTGGCAGCCGGATATACGCGAATCCGAAGATGCCGCCCAGGGACAAGCTGCCACCTGTGCCAAGTCGGGCTGCTTTGAGAGTGCCCATGGAGCTCTGCAAACTGAGACTAGGAACGTGGGGTGGTGAGTTTTGCTTACCGGGACAGAAGCCTTTTTGTGTACCAGGTAGGCCCTCGGCCCTTAGGGTCCGGCTGGCAGCCGGATTTCCGCGAATCCGAAGATGCCGCTCAGGGACAAGCTGCCACCTGTGCCAAGTCGGGCTGCTTTGAGAGTGCCCATGGAGCTCTGCAAACTGAGGACCAGGAACGTGGGCTGATGAGATTTGCTTACCGGGGCAGAAGCCTTTTTGTGTACCAGGTAGGCCCTCGGCCCTTAGGGGCCGGCTGGAAGCCGGATTTCCGCGAATCCGAAGATGCCGCCCAGGGACAAGCTGCCACCTGTGCCGACTCGGGCTGCTTTGAGAGTGCCCATGGAGCTCTGCAAACTGAGACCAGGAACGTGGGCTGGTGAGTTTTGCTTACCGGGGCAGAAGCCTTTTTGTGTACCAGGTAGGCCCTCGGGCCTTAGGGGCCTGCTGGCACCTGCATTTCCGCGAATCTGAAGATGCAGCCCAGGGACATGCTGCCACCTGTGCCGACTCGGGCTGCTTTGAGAGTGCCCATGGAGCTCTGCAAACTGAGACCAGGAACGTGGGCTGGTGAGTTTTGCTTACCGGGGCAGAAGCCTTTTTGTGTACCAGGTAGGCCCTCGGCCCATAGCGGCTGGCTGGCAGCCGGATATCCGCGAATCCGAAGATGCCGCCCAGGGACAAGCTGCCACCTGTGCCAAGTCGGGCTGCTTGAGAGTGCCCATGGAGCTCTGCAAACTGAGACCAGGAACGTGGGCTGGTGAGTTTTGCTTACCGGGGCAGAAGCCTTTTTGTGTACCAGGTAGGCCCTCGGGCCTTAGGGGCCTGCTGGCAGCTGGATTTCCGCGAATCCGAAGATGCCGCTCAGGGACATGCTGCCACCTGTGCCAACTTGGGCTGCTTTGAGAGTGCCCATGGAGCTCTGCAAACACTGAGACCAGGAACGTGGGCTGGTGAGTTTTGCTTACCGGGGCAGAAGCCTTTTTGTGTACCAGGTAGGCCCTCGGCCCTTAGGGGCCGGCTGGCAGCCGGATTTCCGCGAATCCGAAGATGCCGCCCAGGGACAAGCTGCCACCTGTGCCAAGTCGGGCTGCTTTGAGAGTGCCCATGGAGCTCTGCAAACTGAGACCAGGAACGTGGGCTGGTGAGTTTTGCTTACCGGGGCAGAAGCCTTTTTGTGTACCAGGTAGGCCCTCGGCCCTTAGGGGCCGGCTGGCAGCCGGATTTCCGCGAATCCGAAGATGCCGCCCAGGGACAAGCTGCCACCTGTGCCAACTCGGGCTGCTTTGAGAGTGCCCATGGAGCTCTGCAAACTGAGACCAGGAACGTGGGCTGGTGAGTTTGCTTACTGGGGCAGAAGCCTTTTTGTGTACCAGTTAGGCCCTCGGGCCTTAGGGGCCTGCTGGCACCTGCATTTCCGCGAATCTGAAGATACCGCCCAGGGACATGCTGCCACCTGTGCCGACTCGGGCTGCTTTGAGAGTGCCCATGGAGCTCTGCAAACTGAGACCAGGAACATGGGCTGGTGAGTTTTGCTTACCGGGGCAGAAGCCTTTTTGTGTACCAGGTAGGCCCTCGGCCCTTAGGGGCCTGCTGGCAGCCGCATATATCCGCGAATCCGAGGATGGCACTCAGGGACAAGCTGCCACCTGTGCCAACTCGGGCTGCTTTGAGAGTGCCCATGGAGCTCTGCAAACTGAGACCAGGAACGTGGGCTGGTGAGTTTTGCTTACCGGGGCAGAAGCCTTTGTCATTAGCAGGTAGGCCCTCGGCCCTTAGGGGCCGGCTGGCAGCCGGATTTCCGCGAATCCGAAGATGCCGCCCAGGGACAAGCTGCCACCTGTGCTGACTCGGGCTGCTTGAGAGTGCCCATGGAGCTCTGCAAACTGAGACTAGGAACGTGGGGTGGTGAGTTTTGCTTACCGGGGCAGAAGCCTTTTTGTGTACCAGGTAGGCCCTCGGCCCTTAGGGGCCGGCTGGCAGCCGGATTTCCGCGAATCTGAAGATGCCGCTCAGGGACAAGCTGCCACCCTGTGCCAACTCGGGCTGCTTTGAGAGTGCCCATGGAGCTCTACAAACTGAGAACCAGGAACGTGGG